>NC_056742.1:316589606-316796299 GCF_019279795.1 Protopterus annectens | reverse complement strand
GCTACTTTTGCTGGACCTACCTTTTTTGGAAAAAGGGGTTTTTTCTCTCAGCACACCATCAAATTAAATTTGTCTGCTAATGTGGACCTACCTTTTGAAAGATCTTTGCCTGGAGATCTGAAGGCAACTGAGAGTAAATAGGTAGAACTGCAAGTGCTGGTGCATTTTCCAGTTCTTCCAGACGTTCAACAACCTGGTCACGAGTCACCTAGTACACACAAGACACAATATGAGCAATTGGCAGTGTAGGAAATAAATATTTTTGTGAAGCACGAGTTTATTCTTTTTGATGCATTTTCAGATTTTACCACCATTCAGCAACAGACAGATGAAATAGAATTTCACAATCACTCTGGAAGTGTACAAGTCATTTAAGACATTATGTTTAGACTTTCAGCCAATCTACTAAGATCAGCAAATATTTTTTTAATCTCATTTCT
The DNA here is from genome assembly GCF_019279795.1 of Protopterus annectens. Lineage (NCBI taxonomy): Eukaryota > Metazoa > Chordata > Ceratodontiformes > Protopteridae > Protopterus > Protopterus annectens. The sequence continues at coordinate 316,795,859 of NC_056742.1, read as the reverse complement.
TGCATCTGTGGTTCTCTAGAAATACGTTATATTCTCAAGAACCCCTAATCCTCTAGCTAGTGTCAGTAGCTTACCAGACCAGAATGGGGAAACTTGTTAGTAGGGGGAACCTAGTAGCAGAGACCTCTATTCTAGACTAGCCAGTGGAACATGGGTAAGCTCTGGGTGCAGTCTCACCCTCTGCACTTCCTGGCAATTCTTCCTAATGCTGCCAAACCACACATCTTTTTCTACTGGGTGGTGTATCCTCCACTGAAGTAGAGCCAGCAATACTGACCAAGAAGTGCATTTTTAAGTGATGAATCTGTCTACTGCACATTACACTGAATGATAGGCCAAGTCATTGCTGTGGTCCTATGGCTCTGTTCAGCTTCAAACCATACCACCATTTTCCATGCAGGTAGGGTTTGCTGCCTCAACCACTCACTCCTCTTTCCCTCAGTATCTAGACAGCTTGATAATCCCTGGTCATGCAGATCACAGTCAGGGCTTTAGTGTTGTGTTTTTTGCAGATCTACAAAGGATAGTCAGTACAACACAAATCAGTATTTCCATAGGACTTTAGGTTCAAATGACAATTATGATTGCAATTCTAGTTTTGTTGTTTATTTGGCTCAGTGTAATGCTTGTGATGTATTTTGCATGGGGAAAACTACTCAAACATTTCACAAATAGTTTACAAACATGTTTATGCAATTAGAAACAAGCAGAAGACTACTGTTTTGTTTAAACACACTACACATTCGGGATAATTGTAAAAAATTCCTATTTTTTGTTTTGGGCTCTGTAATCAAAGACAATCAAAACAGAGGACTTAGAGACCTTACTAGAGATTAAGAAAGTCTGCTGACAGCATATCACAACCAAAGACTGTGATTTTATTAACATTAAATGTATCCTTAAATATACAGCAGATAAATTGTAATACTTGTAATAAATATATGTGATGGTAGTATGATCTGAATTTTGCATATGCTTGGTTATGTTGCTCACCCTATTAATATGAGATGTTACTTTAAAAAAATTGTATTATAACAAAGTTCATTCTTATTAATTTTTTACCATTACAGATGAAAGTACTCAACATTATATTTCGGTTTGGTGGTTCCACTTTTCTGTGATTTTTGGTTTATGCATTATCTTGATTTTAATCAAGATTCACAGAAGTATGAAGAGTGGGTTTGGTTTATTTTACATACAGATCAGGTGTATTTATGTCAACCTGAGAAAAAGGGCAAGAGTGATGCAAGAAACAGAACAGGGATGGCATATGGTTTTCTGATTCAAAGGGGGTACTCTAAAACTAGACAGTTATGGCTCATATACATAACTTAAGCAAAAGTTTACAAATCAAAGTAGAAAGAAAAGATGATAACATTGGAAAGTTCAAGAGAGGCCAAGATTTTAGATGCAAGCCCTTAAACTGAATTGTAATAACCATACATAATATTACAGTCAAAGCAGCATAAACAGTCTACTAAGAAATAAGCCAGTGTGAAAATGGGGAGAGGCAGAATTTATAAATAGGGATGAATGCAACTATGGGCTCAAAAAACAGCCAAGAAGTATCTAGAATTTACTGGAAGAAATTAGTCAAGAAACCAAAGTACTGGTAGCATACAACTAAGGAAGCAAAGATTAAAACAGTGGAATGAGGATAAGCTGGAGTTGGAACTTCAGGTTACAGACTGCCTTTCCCATCAGAGACGGACAGGGTAGAGGTAAAGAGAAAGGGACAGGGGAACACTAGGTGGAAAACATAACTGGTAGAGTTTTCAGTTAAGTCTAGAACAAAAGATATTGTTAAAGGGGAAATAATACGGCCTATAAAGAGTTGTATGACAACTGCAAGAATCAATCGGAGGAATTCAGAAAATATTAAGAAAAGATTACAAAAGGAACAATAGGAAGGGTAGAGCTCCCAAGTATGCAACAAAATTCAGACAGGCAAAGATTTTTGAATGGAAGTGTCTGCACAGCTAATTTTATATCCCAAGTAAACTTCAGAGGATTAATCATCAGGTAAACAGTGAATGCTGAAGACGTGACGGGCAGGTGAAAATAAATTGGAAACATGATTTTTAGGGAAGAAAAGAGTTGCCAGATTTTAAAAACTCCCTTTATACTTTGCCAGAATTATTTTGCAAAGAAATGGTAGTAAATAAGGAAATGATTCTTTTGAGATGGGATACATGATCTGAACTACCTAGGCATAGTTACATCCTTAAGTTTAATTTTATAGTTGGATAAAAAAGCAATTACAAAAAAATGGAAATCAAAATCTAACGCAACTGTAGTGAAAATACTGAATATTGAAAAGGATGCAAAATAACTGGACTTGGAATCTTTAGAAAACGGAAAGATCAAATTTCATACAAATATACTGAATGTGTGGGAATACATGTAGAATAATATTTAGGAGGGGGAGTGAATTTTAAGGGAGGGCAGGAATTAAGGATTTAATTAAACAAGACAACAAAAGTAGCGCTGTAGTTATAATGAACATAAAATTTCTATTTGTGGTGTGTGGACTGCTTTCAAAAGATACAATGCTTGTTGAAGTAAATTAAATGCTTGTGAATCAATTTAAAGGACACAAGTATGTTGCATGACTGACAGAAAATTTTATTTCTTTACATTTATATAATTTCATGTACCATCTCCAACAGTACCAGTAATACAAGGACTACTAAAGTTAACACAAGAACATGACCTTGTCCACCTATGTGACCCACTGTCCTAGAAAACCAATAGATTACTGAGCCAATTTCCATTTATTTTGATGAAAATTTTCAACCTTGCTTAAATTTTGTAAATGGTTTTATAAATGGCATTAAATGATTTAAAAAAAAAAAACTTGTTAGTTAGTTAGTTATGGTGTGATAATTCAGTTTTAGATAATGTAGTATCAGTCACTCTAGATTTGAATACATTGTTCACAGTCATCCCAATGAATTATGGGATCGAAGAAGTAAGGGAAAATATTTGTAAACACAATTATATTAATGGGAGAAAACTGAAACTTTATACACATTTTTGTTTAATGGGATATACTGCCATCAAAGGCTAGAAGTGACTATAGCCAATTATGTAAACATAACCATTTCAAAGAAGATATTAATATTTTTATATTTGATGGTCCATAGTCTACCAATATTGGATTATTAAAACTGTTAACTATATTTATGCTACAGACGGAGAATACTGACATACTGCAAGAAATTAATGAGTTCTTCCATAATAGTACAGATTTTTTTGTCTTTGAAAGCGCACTCTTCTACTAGTGAAATATGTTTTTCAGATGCTACTGTTTTAACCAAAGATGTTAAAATTGATTACAGAATACCCACAAAGGATATACAAATATCTGTATTTTAATAGTATGCATCCCAGACACATTTATGACAGTACTGTTCACAACCAGTTCTTAAGGGCTAGTCATCTAAATACAAACTATGGGGATTTTTGTCAGTATGAAAAAAATGACAATGCAGTTTAAGCAGACAGGATGCAATAAGACACAGGTATATCCAATAAGGAGAATGTTATTTCCAAATGCATTGCTGTTTTTAAACCCTATTTTTCTCAGATAGCTGTACACAGTAAGCAAGAGAGGAAAATCTGTATGATTAACTTAAGGTATATTATGAAATGCAATCAAAGAACCATTCAAGTTATGGATATAATTATGAGAAACTGCTCTTCTGAAAAACAGACCATCTTAGAGAGTGCATCTAAATTTGTTTACAGAAGCTTTGTTATAAAGATATCAATAATATCATTGCATTAGAACAAAGAACAGTAGGTATGGTTACCTTGTCATAATTGTCATTTGCACATTTAAGGCTTTTACTCATCAGACTACTTGTAAACATTTTTAAGTCTTTTACTACACACACTTCTGAAAATAGAATATATTTGGCTACTTGAGCAAAATACCCACAATCTTACAAAACTAAAAGACAGGCTATATTAACATCAAAAAGGAAACACTGTTGTTTGTCTTTCGGCTTTTCCCAGTAAGGGGTCGCCACAGCGGAACTCCGGTCCGCTAATGATTGGCAGTAGATTTTTGCGAAACGCCAAGGTGCCAGCTCGATGCCCAACCTTCAACGAAGGCACGCCCATTTACGCACGCATGTCTTTCAAATGCTACCCAACCGTGGGGAGGACATGCAGACTCCACACAGAAGGCACTCCCAAGCCACACCGAGAATCAAACGGGAGAGCCTCTTGCTGTGAGGTAACAACGCCACCACCGTGGCTATCAAAAAAGGAAACACTAATTAAGTATTTAAGGATATACAAGAGATAGGAAATTAACATACTCTTGTATTTAGAGTTTACAGTGAATTTATTTGTGTTTAAAAAGTGGTGATATTACTCTGTACACTGAGCTTGCAGAATACAAATGGATAAATTATTTTCAAGTAGATATGTTTCCTAGTTTAAATACAATTGTTGTTGCTTGTCTTTCAGCTTTTCCCGGTTAGGGGTCATCACAGCGGAACTCCGGTCGGCTAATGATTGTCAGTAGATTTTCACGAACGCCGAGGTGCCAGTTCGAACGTTCAACCTTCAATGAAGGCATGCCCATTTACGCACGTCTTTCGAATGCCCACCCAACCGCAGGGAGGACATGCAGACTCCACACAGAAGGCACTCCCCGTACTCCAGCTGAGAATCGAACGGGAGAACCTCTTGCTGTGAGGCAACAATGCTACCGCTGCACCACCGCGGATGTACTCCTAGTTCAAATACAATAGCAAGTAAAAAAAATCAGTATGATGAAGCAAGTGCTGTATAAAACCACAGATCATACCATTTGATGACTTCTAAAAATCCACACATGCTATTATTTAGAAAATCCATTTCAATAAGCTATATAACTTCCATATTTTCTAACACACCATTGGCTAATAGTATGCAACACTTACAGACAACAAAACTCACTCCTACATATGCTAAAAGGCTTGAGAAAGTCAACTCTCTCCCATATATATATATATATATATATATATATATATATATATATATATTTACTTGTGTGTGCATCTGTTCTGTTTTCCATATTACATGTAGGCATGTATGTACTGTGGGTGGGTGACAGTCTGTGATAGAGCAGTGCCCTGTTTAGAGAGGGTATTCAAAGCCTCATGTCCATTGGCTGCCAGGACAGGCTCCGACATCCCCAAAACCATGTTAAAGCAGTTTTTTTTGGAAAATGAAATTAATTAATTAATTTACACATACATACATACACAAACACATTACATAATATATTTTTTCAGATGGTGAAGGAGCTTTGACCCAGTTGACTTATTAATACTTTCACATTAATAAACTAGAGAATTAGAAAATCAGCTCCATAAAGGGAAAAGACAAGTTACTTACCTCCTCCTATACTGTTACATGTTTTTCTACTACGCTGCTTCACTTATTTACATCTCATAGTCAGAGAAGGATTAATATACGACAGGTCTTCAATAATACTGCCTTCCAGAGAGTATGCAAAGAAAGCAGAATTGACGAATTTCAAAGGATTGGCTTACTACAAAGCTTTATTATACAGACTTGTTTTACACAGCTGAAGTCCAAAGCTCAGGCACTGGAAAACTATCTAAGATGGACAGAACAGAACACTTACATAAGAGCTCAGTATAAAAACACAGTTTCATTTAAGTGTTCACACTTTGATGAATAACACTCAATTATAACCCCTGTCAAGGGTCATTTCTTTGGATTATTATGCAAAGCAAAATCCTTTCTGAAGTGTAGGTCAAGCTAAAACTCTCTGCTTGACAAAAACACATTATGGACATTCTTTAGGACAGACAATCTGATATCAGAGGTAAGGATCCAGAATAATGTAGACTGTGAACAACTTGCAGGGATGACTTTGTGAGGTTCACTACAACTCCCAAGAAGGTGAAGGAGACTCTGTAAAATCCAAGCCTGTAGCCATAGCCGGCCTTAGGCATAGGCCAACTAGGCAGCCGCCTAGGGCGCCAGTCTAGCAGGAGCACTTTTCTAGCATTTAATTGATGTAGTTAGACCAGGATGGGGGCACCAGGTAGTGTGGTGGGGGGCGCCGTGGAGCCCTTTTGCCTAGGGCACCAGTTGACCTAAGGCCGCTGCTGCCTGTAGCACTTCCTGACTGGACAGAGCTGAAATCAGAAAATCATCCAGGTAAGAAAATATATGTATAACTAACTTGAAGTCTGCACAAGCCTACTGCTGGAGCATGTCCACTGGTAAAAACTCTTGGAGCAGTAGAAAGTCCAAATGGCAAAGTAAACCGATATTGTAATCCCAAAGCATAGAACTAAAAAAAAAACCGTCATTCCTGTGAATTGGAAAGTGCAGCTAGAGTGACAAATATAGCCTGAGGTGAAAGAAGTGAAAATAAGATTTTAAGTCTTAACATTCTGAATTTCATTTAAGAATGATTTATCTGGAGAGAACTAGAATGAGTCTCCAAATGCCCTATTTTCTGGGTACCATAAAAGACCTACAAAAAATGTTCCGTCTCCCTGAAGAAACAGATCTGGAAGTAATGAACAGATGAGGTGTTGTTGGTCTTTGGGAATGTATGGTATTCCTGAGGGAGTAGGACAGGATGCCAGTTGTAGTAATAACCATTTTTATGATGCCTGGTACCCAACAGTGTATTGTGATAAATTCCCAAACTGGAAGGGAAAGGGAGAGCTTTCCAGCAATTTTCAAAGGTAGTTTGGGTGGAAGGGGAGGAAGGGGACATTTGGCAAGGATAGTCGAAAATTGTTTCTTTGTGAAGTGGACCCCTGCGATCCCTTTCAGATTTTTGTAGTCTGGATTTAGATCACTTATGAAAAAGGGTCCTGGATTAATTACAGAATTCTTCAAACATAGGAGCCAGAGAAAGACTTGTTTAAAACTTTGCATATTGTTTTCCTCTTTCATCTAACATTTTAAAAAACTTCTGTACAATTTCCAAATAAAAAGTCTTTATATAAGGACGGATTTAACAGTTGTGCTTTAACATTGTCTGAAAAGATATGTAACCTTAACCAAGCATGTCTTTTCATAACTAAACTTAGTGGCAAGCTGCTCTAGCAACGATAACCACAGCATCTTAACATATTTATTTATTGCTTTGCTTTTCAAATTGTTTTACATCCATTAACAAGGTAAGCACACTAGTTGGTGGGCCCTTTCAGGCAGGACCTGGGCCTACTGGTAAGCAACTGGGTAACAAAGAAAGTACAAAAATGTACAACATTATGCACAATCAAATCACAGTTGTAGAATTCAACTGACAAGTCAAATCAAGTGTAGTGCACAATATAAACAAGAGTTGCAAATTACAGTTTACATACTGAACTAACAATGAATTAAGCATGTCCAGATGATTAGTTGTAACATCAGCATTAGAAAAGGTAGCAACAGTTTTCCAATATTGCCCCAAATGGCTAGAAGGCATTTTATCACGTGAGTTTGACAGCAAAATGCTCTGAAAGAAACAATGACCTAAGTATATGCATTTTTGATGCATCTACCTAAAGCTCTACTTTCTATCATTAGAAACATGACTGAAGTAGGAAAACAACCTGTCTCCTTTGTATGAATCATGTGAAATGACAGATGGATCAGACATCACAAAAAGGTAATATAGTGGTGAACCAGAAGTCAGAAAAACAATATACTAAAACAACAAACCGAACTCCAGGAATGCCAAAAGTTCTTGGAGTTCAGTTTGCTGTTTTAGTAGATGGATTACACATGAAATTTTATAAAAATACTTCTGAAAGTCAGAAATTATAAAATCTATCCAGCTATTTAGAGGCTGGTAACTGGAAGTCAAAGGATAAGGAAACAGCCAGTGGAAGGATAGCAGCAGGGTTATGAGTATACATATTTTTAAAACAATTTTATTAAATTCTTATATTGCAGACATAACACATACAATAAAGGAAACAAACCATGGCAAGCATTTTACTTTTATGCATGTATATATTTTTAGCAATTTTCATTCATTCCAACATTTAACTGCCCAATTCATCCCCACCCCTAAACCTCACTCCTCACCCTGCACTTTGTTCTGCATATATTGTTCCACAAATTTCATCTATTTGTATGTGTTTTGCTCCTTCTTTTTCTATAGATCCCACCTTCAGTTCTTTTATCTCCTTTACAATATTGAGTATACACATTACAGTTGGTTTAGATTCTGATCTATATTTGTAGTAATTTAATTTTGGCAGCCAGCAGCATTAAACTTAGTAAAGTCTTACCATGTCTGGCCAATTCAGAGGTTATATTTTAACGCAAAAGAAACATTTCCTTAGTTACTATCTTTGCTCTCCAGCAACATTTTGGACAAAGTACTGCTAACTCATTATATTCCCCAAAACATGTTCCCAATTACCTCTCTCTTTCCCATCATTCCTCCAGCATTTGCTATTTACCAGAGAAAAAAATTCTCTGATGCCTACTTGGGGTATAAAAATAGCTATGTAAACACTTTCAAGCAAAAATCTTATACCTTCAGGGCTTTGTTGCATAACCGGAAGGCATAGAGACTTACCCCCATTATTCTTTTGTATGTTGCCTTTCTTTTTTCTTTCCCCAATCTTTTCCAATCATCACTGACTGATTTGTAATCATGCAATGTTTTATATGCCTACTTATTACCCATTTTTTGACAGCAACTCCTTACTTAAAAACTCAAACCGAACTGGTCCTTCACTTATCACTCCCCCTCTATCCCTCCTCCTATGCTCTGTTATCAATCCCGGGTACATAAGACCAAACACTCTTGCTATATTCCCCTCTCTAGTTATTTGCTCTCAATACATTTAGTCCTCTGCTAGCTTTCTCCAGTAAATTCCAGACTCTTCTAGCCTATTTTCTGTATTTCTATTTGCAGTCATCCATATTGGTAAAAATCTCCCTTTTCCATTCCTGTGACAGCTTAGCTCTTAGAATACTTCCTGCTACTTTATGAATGCAATATTATGTATGGATGTTGTTCTCCATAAGGACCTGGATCCAAAATTTTTACTCTCAACTTACTTCTTGAACTCCTCCCTCAAACTCTTTTCATTGTCATCCCTTTCCACTTCGATTTATAACCTCCTGCTTGCGTTATGTATATGAGCCTTAACTGCGTAGCTCTAAAGTATATATTCAGTCAAGCAATCAAACCATCTTGTTCTGTAAGGATAATCAACTTCTGCTAAACTCTTGCCCTCTTCCTCTCTCAAATATATATTTTTTTTCAACTCTCTACTAATTATGGTCCATAACGTCTCCTCTGGTTGTTAGAAATACACCTGATCTGTATAAAAAAATTAAGGGACTAGACATACTTTCATTCTTTGTTCTCAGTACCCATATCCATAATCAAGTTGTCTTTTGCTTAGTTACTTCCCACATATCCTTAGCTGATGTGATCGAAACCTTTTTTGATCCATACACACAAATACTTCATCCTTTTCCCCCTCAAATTTTTTTTATTTTTTAAATACAGTTGAATAAATTCCATAGTATTTGTATATAACATCTTAATAACTATGTACACATCAGCCTGACACTATAACAGAGCTCAATATATACTATTACTTTATAGGTATAACAATCCAGTTATCAGAGTGTATCTGTTCAGTTATTGTAAAGTGTCACTCAAAGATAATACTTTTGCCATGGATTGTCAATAAATGGCTTAGGATGAATCCTTAATTTTAATTTCCAACAATGCTATGGTCTTCAGTAGGCTGTAGAAGTCTTCCAAAGTCGGTATTTTGTTTGTATTCCATCTTCTTGTTATATACTTCCTTGAGATTGCAAGTATTGTCCATACTAGATACATATTTGACTCATTCAAATGAGGACCTTCGCACACATTTAATAATACTAGAGCTTTAGATAAGTTAAATGATTCATTAAATAAAGCTTGTAAAAAGATTTTAATACCATTCCAAAATGGCTTAATTTTAACACAGACGAAAAAAATGCGATTCCAATCTGCATTGTGTATTTGCTCATACCCGCAACATATTCCCTTTGTGGAAGAATTAATTTTAGTAATTCTATCTGGAGTTAAGAATGCTCTGTGCAAGCACTTCCAATTAAAAACTTTCCAGTATTGTGTAAAGGATGCATGTTTTACTGATAATAAAATATTTGATTTAATTTCTTCAGTTAGCTGTAGTGAGTGTCCTTTTGTTAAATAATTCCAATATGAGGATTTGGGTGTTGCTTTATAATTTATCAATATCTTGTAAAATTTCAAAATACTATTTCCCATGTCATAATCATTATATATGACTTCATATAGATATTTCGTAAGTTTAGGTATTTATTTAAATGAAGAATTACTAATTATTCTGCATAAATCTTGCAAATACGTCAGAATGCTTTGCATAGTTAGCCAATCTTATTGTGGAATTTTGTATGTTGTTTCTATTGTTGCATATCCAGAACTTTTACTTCTTTGACACACTGAAACCAACAAAAATCCTTTCTGTTCCCAAGAATCAATTCACTATACATTTTATGTGGATAGCTCTTTGTAACTATAAATGGTGTTAAAAGATCAAACCAGATTTTTAAATCTATATTTGCATTAAAAATTTTCCTAAATGAGTCAATGTAATAATTAATCATACCAATTTTAGTGGGCTTAGTTATGTTATACTGCATACTAATACATAACATGTGTCATGGCAAATTGTTTTTTTATCTGTTATTTGAATTTTTTTTTTGTAAATTAAATTCATTTATTGATATTACAGTTAGTAATTCTTGCCAATTTGCAGAATAATTTGGACTTATCCAATCTGAGATTGTTTTAGATACTGAAGCTTTTATATATGTTTCTGTATCAGGAAAGTTTAATCCTCCCTGTTTCCGTGGTCTGATATGATGATGTATTAAAGCTATTCTGTTTCTTTTGGGAAACCATAAAAATTTTATTAGGCATGAGTTTATTTCTCTGAATATATTCCTTTCTGGTAACAGTTGTATTGCCAAAGCTATCTATAGAATCTTGGGTAGTAAAACCATTTTTATTAACTGTAGTCTATCTTCAAATGTTAATATTATTTTGTTCCGCTTTTCCACATTGATTTTAACTGTATCGATGATATTATTGTAGTTTTTTGAGACTAATTCATTATTATCCTTGCATAACTCAGTTCCTAGACATTTTAAGGTAGATTCTTGTTTCCGTATAATGCGATTCCCCTTCGTCTGCAATTCTTTTTTTATGAGGTACGGAGGTTTGGGGATTTGTTTTCCTTTAGGATTGGTGTGATTAAGGAACATCTCCAAGAGGGTGGTATTAAAGCTTGTGACTAAATTTCTAATACAGTTTTATGGAAGAGGGATAACATCTTTGAAGGAAAAAGTTTATGCATTTCCATAATTATGCCATCTATACTTGCAGCTTTATTATTTTTATTCTCTTTTATTGTATCTATAATTTCTTTGTAGGACATGGGTGCTTGCAGATCTAGTTTTAATTCTTCTGGTATTTTTTTTTTTATATTAGAACATTTTTCGTCTAGATTTAATTGATCAATATGTATATTTTCTTTTTGGAAATGTTCCATATAGTGATTTCTATAGGCATCAAGAATGTCACCTACATCTGAGACATTTTCCCTTTCTTTTCATGGAAGATACTTTTAATGTTATTAGCTTTTGAATGTATTTTGATTCTTGTGAATAAATTATGTAGGTATTTGGGAGAAGTGGCCAAGGTATTAATTTTTAGTTTTTCTAAAGCTAAACTAGTTTTGTATGTTAGAATGTTGATGTATTTATTGTTTAATACTTCTACTTTCTTTTTCATCTCCAAATGATTTTGATTTTTTTCAGCTTTTACTGACAAAAGTTGGAACTGTAGATCTAATAATTCAGAATCCCATTCCCTGATTTTTTTTATACCAAGTTAGTGTTTTACCATATATGTAAGCTTTTAATGAGTCCCATATCATTATTTTATTTATCTCTGTGGTGTGATTAATATCTAAGAAGAACTGTAATTCAGATAATAACCAGGGTTTGAACTCTTTAATTTTAGTTATATATGCTGGAATTCTGGCGTTAAAGATCAATGGTTTGTACCCATTTGGAAGTTTTAGTATCAATGAATTGTGGTCTGAAAGGGGGCAGGGAGTGACTGAGAAATTAATGATTTTACAGTGTAAGTCATGGCCAACAAATATTTTGTCTAGTCTAGTTAGGGTACCAAATCTCTGATCTTGATGGAAAAACAACAAAGATTTATTTTCTTTAAATTTGAACGCATCTACAAGATGAAATGATTCTACCCACTTGCTTAAAGCTTTTGATACAGCAGAAGTATGAAGCGGTTTTTTATTTGTAGTTTCAGAAATATCAAATATACAGTTAAAATCTCCTCCTAATATTAAGTTGCCTTTATAATTATTGAAAATGAAATCCAAGTGTTTTTTAACAGTTCCTGATCCAATGCCTGGGAACCAGTATAGATTGGCTAGGGTCCATATTCTATTATATTTAACTATTACTAATGCCATAAGGCCTTCTTTATCTTCATACTTATAAATGATTTCTGGGTTAATCACACTTATTTTCCATAAAATTGTTACCCCTTTTGTCTTTGTCTTAAAAGTGGATTGTGCCAATATCATATATTCCTTAGGATTCCATTTGTAATTGTCATTTGTTCTGAAATAAGTTTCTTGAAGGAAGACAATTTGTGTTTTCTTCAGTTTTAAATATTTCAGTAGATTTGCTCTCTTGCTAGGATTGTTTAAGCCACTGGTATTTAAAGATAATAAAAGTTAAATCCATCTTAGGTTATTTAGACTATGTATTTTTTTTTGTTTTACTGTAACTATTAAACATTCTTCTCTGACAACTATAAAGTATATGTTTGAGCTTTTAAAGGAAATTATCAGTTTTATACTTTGAATGTTTACCAATAAAGTAATGTTTTGGTCAGGCATACTAAAAATGTTTTTGTGAAATAAATTTCCAAATACTTCATCTTATCATGCCCCCCATATATACAAGTATTGCTGAACAAATAAATTCAAGTGTAGGTACATAGCTTACTTTTTTTTCATTTACTTTACATCCTGGAAAGGCCTGAAACTGTTTCAGAATGTTGCGCAAAACCTAAATGTACTTTTCTGGATCCAACGTACAAAATAATATAATCTGCAAATAAAGACAGCTTTTCTTGATTAGGAATCCCGGGCTCGTTCATCTGTTCAAAAGCATACTGTGAGCGAGGAACCCTGCTATGTTAATTCTTGCAGACAACTCTTTATACATCCTCCTAATTAACCCTATTGTTCTACCAAGCAACACAAATACTACCATTACCCTACCAAAAAAAAAAAAAAAAAGCCAGCTGACTAATGAATGCCTTCTCCATGTCAAGAACCAACAACAATACTAGCATTTTCTTAATTTTGCTTCTCTGGAGATCATCGGTGTTCTCAATGTTGTGAAATGTTTTCATCCCCCACACAAAAACACACTGATCCAGATCCATCAATTTCCTTAACACCTTAGCCATTCTCTCAGCTAGTAGAAAAATAAACACTTCACAATCCTGTTTTAAAATTCAAACAGGTTTATACAAAGCTGGGTCTGAATGTTTGCTTCCCTCTTTGGGTAATACAGCCAGTACAACTGTCTTAAATATTATTTGTTGAGCCTTACCTGCCTCTATCACCATTAAATAATTACATTTTCCATAAACATTTCCATTTGTGCCTTTTCTTGATTTTCACATTCTTCTACTTTATACAAATTTTCATAAAATGCTTGAAATATCTCTAGAGGACCTATGATTTTTTTTCTTCTTATAGGCCCCCTAAGTTACTCAAAAACTCTTCATATTTTCTGATGCCCAAGTCATTCCTTTAAACATTTTATGGCATTTCTCTCAAAAAATAGTTACTTAAAAGCAACCATTTGAACTCATGAATACTACTTAAATACTCCTTTTTTTCCCTTTGGCACTTTGCAGTTGCTCCTGCTTATGTCAGTTCTTATTCTGCAATACTTTTAACCCAGGTCAATCCCTCTTAATAATTCCTATTACTTTTGCCACGGTGGTGCAGCGGTTAGCATTGCTGCCTCACAGCAAGAGGTTCTCCGGTTCAATTCTCAGCTGGGGTGCCTTCTGTGTGGAGTCTGCATGTCCTCCTTGTGGTCGCGTGGGTTTCCTCTGGGTGCTCCGGTTTCCTCCCACACCCCAGACATGCAGTAGGTGGATTGGACACTCTAAATTGGCCCTAGGTGTGAGTGCGTGTTATGTGTGCCTTCTGTGGAAGGTTGGGCGCCGGGCTGGCAACTTGACACCGTAAAACTCCACTGCCAATCATGAGCAGACAGATGATCCGCTGTGGCGATCCCTAACCAGGAAAAGCTGAAAGAAGAAGACTTTTTCCCATATCTCCATGTCAATTCTCCTTATTCTGCAATAATTTAACCTACATCATCCCTCTTAATTCCTATTATTTTTTCCCATATCTCTTCCTCTCTTATTTCAACCATGTTTTTAAAATCCATTTTCATTTTTTCCCACTCAGTAGCTATCCCTTCAGAAGAAATTTCTGTCTTCTCTAATACCTCTCAAATCATTTCCACCACCCATTCCTTAAATTCCTCTCTCTCTAATAAATATGTAGCAAAGTGCCACCATCTCATTTTTACATTACCCTGAATCTTTACTAAGGGTTTCACTGGTGCATGATCTGAAACAGTCATTGGATGAGTTTCAAAGCTTTCAATTAAGTACACATGTTCCTAAGAAATATAATTTCTATGCAGTCTAGCCAAGTTATTGCACCTTGGAGAAAGTACAGTTGTGTAAAATATTACCATAACGGCGTATATCTGTGTATACTCTCACCTAATTCTGCTGTAAAGTAACTTGTGCCTAACTCTATTCAATTCTGGATACATACCGCACTTATTCCATTTCCCAGCTTGTTGCTTGTGTTACTACTGTCTGATTTTTGCTATATGTCTTTAAGCTTTTCGTTTTTGCCTTATTCTTTATAAATGTAAAACTGTTGCTTATTGAATGGAGATTTTCTCCCCAGGTGTCTGCTGAAAATGGGCTTCCAGCCCAGCTGGACACTTACTCGGTAATCAAATGTAAAATAAATAAATATAGTCTTCTCGTCACTGTTGCAGTATTCCATACAACAGGGAGCCCTGCCAAGGGTGACCTGACATCCGGCCAGTATATCAAAGCCTTTAGGTTGCGAAGGGTATGCCATATGTCACAAGTATACGCCCACGTACAGCACAGGGCATAAAGGTAACATCTGGATGTATCATCCTCAGAAATGAGAGCCCCAGTAGGAATGCCAGTCTGAAGACTAGGGAGGCACCAGGCACATCCAGAAGGGAAAACAACCAGGGGGAGGAGGGAGGGAGTGAATACTGCAACAGTGAAGAGAAGGATATCTACCATTATGGTAAGATTTTACACAACTGTACTATGTCCTTTCAAATCAGTGTAGCAGTATTCCTTACAATGGGGACAGTGCAAAAGCTCATGAAAAAGAGGAGAACCCAAGAAAGATGGCCCTAGCAAAACTATCTCTAGCCCTGGATATCACATCTAACTTACAATGCTTGGTAAAAGTATGCACAGAAGTACAGGTAGCTGCCTCAAGAATAGAGTTAGTATCTAAACTCTTGAAAAAAGAATGAGAAGAGGCCGCAGCCCCAGTAGAATGAGCCTTAACCGAAGAAGAAAGGCTCTTGCCATGAAAAGAACAAAAATAAATGGCTTTAGATATCCAAGAAGAAACAGTTTCCTTGGAAACTACCAATTCCAAAGATCTAGGATGAAAGGAAACAAAAAGCTGATCACATTTATGAAAAGCTTTACTCCTATCCAAATAAAATCTAATTTATCTATGCACATCCAAACTGTGCAAAACCTTCTCACTAGCAAACTGCAGCGAAGGGGAAAAAAGTGGGCAAATGAATAAACTGAATAAGAGACAACTCATCCATCAATTTGGGGATAAAATAAGAATTAGTACAAAGGGACACTCTGTCCTTATGGAAAACTGAATAAGAGACAACTCATCCACCAATTTGGGGATAAAGTAAGAATTAGTACAAAGGGACATTCTGTCCTTATGGAAAACTAAGAAAAAGGGAACAGCCATAAGGGCTTGAAGCTCAGACACCCATCTGGTAGAAGTAAAGGCCAACAAACGAACAGTGTTCCAAGATCAATGCTGCAAGGAAGCTGAAGCTGCAGGCTCAAAAGTAGCCTGACTCAATTTATCCAAAACAAAATTAAGGTCCTAGGAAGGACAGGCTTCCTGGGAGGTCTAATATGAAGGATACGTTTAAGAAATTGTTTAGCCTCGAATCTACAGGCTAAAGGGGGTGCTAAAGGCAGACAAGCAGAAATAGCTGACAAGTGCACCTTAGCAGAAGAATATGCCATTGAGCAATTTACACAGATAAAAGAACCAAAGAAACATCCACAGAGTGGATCCAGGTTACGAGAAAGACACTAAACAGAAAAAACTCTTCAATTTAGATAAGTAAGAATTCCTAATAGTGGGTTTCCTGGCCTCCTGCAGGACCCTAAGCACATCCTCAGAAAAAGATGTCTATATGAAATCAAAATCCTATCACTCAAAGTGTCAGCTGAAGAGTGGATAGTTGGGGATGGATAAGGATCTTTTGTCTTGTGCAAGTAGGTCCACCCTTTAAAGTACAGCTTGTGATAACTGCCCTTGGCTAAATGAAGAAGAGGGAACCAATGCTGTCTCTAGGCCAAAAGGAAGGCACCAGCAAAATTTTTGGAGCCACCTGTTTTATCCTAAACAGGACGTTTGGAATGAGAGGAGGGGAGGGAAATCACAAAGAAACATCCCATTCCAGGAAAAAGAGAGGATGTCCATCTTCCAGACCAGAGGACATGGGGCTCTGCCACAAAAAGAGGAAGTTGTTCAAAGGGGAAGCAAATAGATTTACTTGAGGAATACTCCACTCGTGGACAATCTCCAGAAACGCATCCCTTTGAAGCATCCACTCATGGGATTGTGATATGGACCTGCTCAGAGACTCTGCCACAATGTTCGGATCTAAGGGAATGTAAACTGCCTGAAGTACACGTGAAGTGCTAACCTGCAAAGGAGATAAGATCTTGTCCCCCCATGCTTGTCGACATACCACACAACTGTGATACTGTTTTTCAATACCTTGAGGGGCCCTGGAAAGAAGAGAGGACAAAATGCTTAAACAGCCAACAGAAGAGCTGTCATTTCTTTGACATTAATGCAGTATTTCTTTTACTGAAGTGGCCACAGGCCCTGCACTTTCAGAGAGCCAAAGAAAGCCCACTAACCCATGTCTGAAGCATCCGTGAACAGCTCCCGAGAGGGGACTGGAGGTTGAAAAGGAAGCCCTGGATTGAGGGGCAACTGCTGAATGCACCAATGAATTTCCAGCTTGAGGCATGGAAAGAGAGGCACTAAGAAATCTAGAGGATGAGAGGGCTGAAGCCTTTAGAAACCACTGAAGTTTTCTCATGTGGAGTTTGGCTAGAGGGAGCATACGAATGGTGGAGGCCATAAAACCTAGAGATCTTAGAAATTCCTGGCCGTAACTGAGGCCAGAGGAAGAAGGGATTCAAAGAAGGCAATGAGAGTTAAGGCCTTGGGAGGAGGGAAGGATGCAATCATTGGAACAGTATAGATCCTGCATCTCACAAAAACATGATCCTTGTGAAGGAGTCAGGAAAGACTTTTGGAAATTTATAGAGAACCCCAGGCTTTGCAGTTGGGAAATGGCAAAATGAAGATGCTACAGTAGAATCTCTGGAGAGGCTGCCTGAAAAAGTAGGTGGTCTAAGTAGGGAAATACTGTAACCCCTTTAGCCTGGAAAAAGCAATATCAGCTAGGCATTTGGCAAAGCAGAGAACTGAAAATGCCAGGAAGCCACAGAGAAAAGCAAAAACTTCCTGAAAGGGGGATGAAAAGGGATATGAAGATGAGCATCCTTGAGGTCCAGAGAAACTAGAAAAGCCTGAGAAAGCAGCAGAGGAAAAGTCTGAAGGGACATCTGAAAGGAAGGGACTTTCAGAAACGTGTTTAGGTGAGAGAGATCCAGAATGGGTCTCCAAGTGCCCGCTTTCCTGGGGACCAAGAACATTCTGGAATAAAACCCCTTCCCCCCTCTGACAAACTAGAACTTCCTGAACAGCTGCCTGAATCAAGAGACCCTGAAGCCCCCCTGGATAAAAAGGCTAATTTTTCCTGAGGGGACTGAGGAATGCCCATGAAAGGGGGAACAGATTTCCAGACCATGTAATTGGGGAATGATGGAAACCACCCAGGAATCTTCAGTAATCTGTAACCAAACAGGAAAAGATGAACAGAAAGAGGAATGTGGCTGAGAAGTAAAGGATAGTCAGACAGCACCTGGTTTATCAGGAAAGAGAGATTTCCGAACTACAACAATCTGGCCTGCCTTAGCAGGAGCAGCCCTTCTACCACCTTTCTTACATTTGGGGGAGGCTTATTAGGATAATTCCTTTGGAATTTACGTACAAGACTAACAAAAATATGTTTTAGATCTTGTAAAGCCTTACCTTTTTTCTTACGGACTTCAACAAATCAGAAGCAGCAGCAACACCAAAATCCTTGTAATCCAGAGGTGCATCCATCAACTTAGCCTTAATATCATCACACAAAGACTGAAGCTGAAGGTAGGAATATCTCCTCGGCACACAGCCAAAAGCACCAGCCCTGGAGGAGGCATCAGCTGCATCACAACTGCATTTAATAGAGCGGTGCGCCACCGGAATAGAAGTCCCCAACAATGAGAGAGGAGAAATCTTCCCCTCAGAGGCAGGAAGATCAGAAATAACCTGGCAAGCCTGATATAGAAGAGCCAAAATATATCTTGTCTTACAAGTCTGATAACCAACCATCCTAAAAGCAAGTGTAGCCAAGGTACAAACCTTATTACCCAGTCTTTCCATGGTTCGACTGTCTTTATCAGAAGGAAGCAACTTTGTAAAAGGCAGTAAATTTAACGGCTTGTCAGATGCCACAGACACCACAGAGGGGTCAACAGATGGGCATTTATAAAGGAACTTGCAATCACAATCATCAGGCACCATATAAAGCCTAAATAAATGTACAAAATGGAGTGACCAGTGTTGACCAAAACCACTAATACAAAACACACACAGTCAGCAGTCAGGAAATCTTGAAAAGGTTTTCTTGTGTAGTCGAACACAAATAGCAGCAACCAAAGAATTCAGCAATAAAATCCACTAGATCCGATGGTATACCATATAAAGCCTATCCAAGTTTTTTGGGGGAGCAGGGGGATGAAAATCAAGAGCCTGAGATGCAGTAGAAAAGGCATCCAACAAGGCAGCCAGGAACAAGGAACTGCATAAGGTCTAGGAGAGTCCATCTGCAACAGCTCGTAATACATCTTCTGAACCTCAGGCACCTGGGCACAATCCCATTTGAAAAATTCCATCATTCTGGAAACTGTGTCCCTAAAAGAAATCTCCTCAAAAGGAGAGTCAGGACTAGTGTACTCCTCTTCCTCAGAACCATAGTCTAAGGGAGACGGAATCTTGGAAGAAGAATAGGCAAGGGATTCCACCTCCTCCTCCTCAGAGGAATCTTGTTCCCTAAGCTTCTTAAGAAAAGCAGAAGACTGGGGGGTAGGGCTGGCACAGAAACTCTGAGTAGGCTTCAAAGCCATAAGGGCACTAAACAAACCTTGACTGAAATTCTGCCATTCACTCTGAGGGTCCTTAGGAGGAGAAAAGCATTTAGTTTTTTTGTTCCTTAAAGGGACATCAGCACTGTAAAACTTAGAAGGTTAAGACCCTGAACGACAATCTATAACTGTGGTTTGTACCTCCTCCCTAACCAAAATCTGGGGAACACTCCTAGACTCTTCAGTAATAATCAACCGCAGTTCACCCTGAACATCAGAAGTGGAAATCTGCTAGGCCTCCAGGGAAGTGGGTAGAGCTGGATCCATGCCGACCACTGAAGTGGTAGTGGCAGAGGAATCCAGCCCAGAAGCAGGGCGATCTTCCGGACTTTCACTAACTCTAAAGAGATGCCGGGCAAAGGCAGCGCTGCCAAAGAATCAGAACTAGCTTTTCTTGGCCGCCGCCTTCGAGGATGGCTGACCCTTAGAGCAGGAAGTTCCTTCCATAGCATCTTTTACTAAAAGCTTAGGACATTGATTTTCTAAATATGCAGCCACAAAGGAAAGCCAACTATGCACAGTCTTTGGAATGAAAGCCTAGCAAATAGAACAAGACTTATGGTCATTGGAAACACCTAGACAAAAACAAACACTGCTCATGACAGTCTTTCTGGGGGATTTGTCTCCTACACTGGCATTTACCCTTTCTGGATGACATAAACCCCACAAGCAACAAAAACAAAGGAAAAAGGTAAGAACAAAACCCCAACATGGCACTTATCTGAAAACATCTTGGTGAATCAGCTAAACAAGGTGAGTGTTCAGACTGATGATCAAAGATGGCATTTAGACTGGCGGCAAAGAAAATCTGAGGATGGTATGTTCACACGTCACCTTTATGCCCTATGCTGCATGTGGGGAGCATACCTGTGACATATAGCATAATCTTAGCAACCTAAAGGCTTCTGTACACTGGCTGGACATCAGGCTGCCCTTGGCAGGGGATCCCTATTGTAAAGAATACTGCAACACTGAAATGGAAGGACATCAATATGTAAATTCTTTCACCTGAAGTCACATCTTCCTTACCAAACATTCTCATATTTCTTCAGAAATCTACACACATTTAATGTATTTTCCCTTTCTAGATCCCCAACCCCGATACATCCTCACTATTGCAAATCATGTTACAGTCTCCACCGTAAATAATATTCCCTGTGGAAAACATCTCTCAAAATTCTCTTAAGCCATGATAAGAGTTTTAGGAAGAATATAAATGCATGTTAGCATAATCCTCCTCCCCTATCAATATCCTTTTACCACCATAAAATCCATCATTACTGCCTTTTCCCCCTCTCTTGCATCACTACTGGAACCCCTCTAGCAATCACTTTTATTACCCCTTTTCCTTTTCCCCTGATATTCTTCACTACCTTCCCTGAAATCTTTTCTCTCTCAAATTAACATGCTGATTTCTATCCACAAGTGACTCCTGCAACAATACAATGTATGCCATACACTTCTTAATGCAATTAAATGCACTCTGATTTTAGTTTATACCTGTAGGGCCATTTACCTTCCCATGATAACATTAAAAAAATAGTCATTATGATAAAAAGCTATTGCTCACACATACTATACATGACAGTTCTTTTGGAGCAGGAAGACATTACTGAATGTGTTTTAATTCCAGCTTATTAATTTTGCTTATTTTTTTATATACCAACTGCCTTAGGGGGAACTGACATAGGACCTCATAAATGTAAGAAAAAAATCAGTGTTTCAGAAGAGTTCTGCAGTCACAGTCCATCAATATACCCAGACTCCACACAAGGGCTGTCTGATCTATGCAGAAAAAGCAGAATGAAACTAATGACAGGAATATTTGTGCATTAAGTTCTTATCATACCAGAAGTATAAAATACATAAATATTTCACCAGGTAAGGCAACATTTATGTTACTGCATACAGGGTAATGTCTTTATTTCACATACTGAAAATGGAAGCCTGATGCACAGTAACTCAGAAATGACAAGCAATGAAACCAGTGAAGGTAGAATAGCATTTTTGAGTGTATTTTGTACCCAAAGTGACTTGTTAGGACTGTCTCCAATTTTACTTTGAAGTGACACAAGAGAACTTAGATACAGCTTCCTATATAAAGGCAGCAAATCAGTCTTTCGTATAATTTTGTTGCTACAGTCTGTGAGGTGCTATATGACCTATGCTCAAAAGGCAGAGTGAAACTAAGGTCCAGAATATATGTGCATTAACATCTCAATTCATGGAGATAAAAAAAAATACATATTCAACACATAAGCCAAGATTTCTGTTACTGCATAACCCATACAATGACAAAGGCAGTTTGCTGCCATGTAGATGGTTAATGGGATGCAGTGAACTCCATGAAGGCAAAAAGCCAATCTTAAGTGTGTTTTGTACCACAGCACCTTATTAAAATTTCAAGGCAGTGTAACTGGAAGTTTTTTTTTTTTTAAGGTAAGGTGTAGGGTTAAAGAAGGGGTACGGTCAGGTTTAGCACCCATTATCTGCACCTCCACACCACCTTAGTAATGACCTTTAAAAATGCTTCCTGCAACACTGCCACTACACACAACACACACACCACTAACAGTACATCTATCGCCTTACCTAACCCTAAAACATACAAAACCTATCCCCTCAGGTATCCCTGACCTTAACTCTCAAACACACACAGAAACACTCTCACCCCCTCCAACCACCACTCAGTTGTCTCAATGAAACATATCATCAACTTTTTAACACTTGGGCTATCCACATGTTCAGCATTATACAACACCACTAGCATTTGTTGACTAAACTTATGTTTGACAAAATGCAGGGAAACTATGTGAAGAAGGCCAAAACATGCATGTCCACAGTGAGTGGGGTTTGGCTTTATTGGCCTGAATGTATCGACAGAGACTGAAAAATTAAAAAGTCACAGACATTCAGAAGCAATACAGCTGAAACACTTGATGTCCTTAAGGGGTCATTTGCATATGTCCTATGGGCCTCAATTATAAGAGGTTTACAGTATCACACAGTGAAAACTCTAGCATAACTATGTTTTTCTTTTAGTTTTTACTACTTGGTTTGTTTGTGTGACCTTTTTACTTTTTGGTTTGGATTTACATATTGTTCCCCTTTACCCAAGCCACTAATCATGGAACCTCAGTCCTTACCACCACCATCAGCAAGAGACCATCACTACAAGAGGGATACATTTACTCAGTATTTTCCAGTGCAACTCTCTGTATCAAGTACAATTTTTTCCAAGAACAGTTCCAAGTGATGACACACCCACACCTGGATATTTGATTCATTCACACACACACACTCATGGGAAAGGCTGGTACAGATTTACTAGCTGTGCCCCCCTTATGCCCAAACAATAAGGTAACAATGTTGCCACCAGCTAGTCACTGTCAGGCTCCTACAAGAGTATCTAATTATACTGAGTAAAATCAATACCAACTTAAATGGCAGAAATGTAACCCAAGCAGTAAGGCTTTTTGGAGTGGCCAAGACATCACTAGAATAAGCACAAGTACTCTCAAGATGTTAGAAGTCATCTCGAAAAGACCAGCCACAATAGTAATTTTTATTTATTTGACATTTATTTACCAGGGTGATCTGACTGGGTCTATAGAACCCGTTTTCAGCAGAGGCCTGGGGAGAAAACCACCACATACAGTACAATACCAATACAGTATAATCCAATACAATGCAAATTACATCAGAAATGCTATACAAAAATAAGGTGAAAGAACAAACTATATTACAAGATGTTACAATATATATTACACATCTAGACAATTCTATAGAGTTAAAACATTATAGACAATAAAAAGAAGTTATGTACTCACCATAACATTCCATCTGAGTAGATTTACTTCATTTGTCTTCAACCTGTGGGATCCTCTGATCCACATCAGATCCGACACAGCCGCATTTTCCAGCTACGGCTCAGAGCGCCATGCTCCTCCCCCTACCCATAATACCCCTGTCTCCCTTGAGATCGAGTTTACTGCCTAACAGGTATCAGATACCCGACCAAATGACACCTTATCCTCCAACACAAACATTACAAAAGAACTTTAGCCCTGACAGAACCAAAGATCCCAACAATAACTGTCAACAAGGGACATGTCATATCCCAAAGGATAAGGTTAGAGGGAAGGAGGGGGGAACGGCTGAAGACAAATGAAGCAGAAAGTACAGTTGTGTACATTTGCCATAAATGTAGATGTTCGAGTGTATTCACTGTTGCAGTCATTACATTTGGGTAACCTGCTGGCAGGTTGCCCTCAGTCGGCCTGAATTTCAAAGTCTTGGGTCCTGCGTTGGTTGCTGTCTCTTCTTCCATGACGTCAGGTAGTCTGGGGTATAAAACAGGCAGCAGACACCATTTTCTTTAGTTTTTCTTGCCCCAGATGTCAGGTGCCCCCCAAATGGGGAGCAAAAAAAAAAAAAAAAAAAAATATATATATATATATATATATATATATATATATATATATAAAACTATATATACATGCAATTGTAACAGCATAAACTTTACCTTCATCGAAAAGCAAATACACCACAAAGGCTGTAGAATATAGTGAAGGAAAGAGAATCTCTAGAATAAAGGGGAATGGCGGGTGGGTAACCCGGACTGCAACAGTGAATACACTCGAACATCTACATTTATGGTAAGTGTACACAACTGTACTATGTTCTTCATGTTTCACTGTTGCAGTCATTACATTTGGGTAGAATCCCAAAGCTATGGATGGGAGTCTGGAACTAAATAGCATTAGGAGCGGCTATAAGGCCCTGCAGAACTGCAGTGGCAAAGCCTGCCCTGGACTTGGAGAAGAGTGGCAAATGATAATGCTTTGTAAAAGTATGAACAGAGCTCCAAGTAGCAGCTTCTAGAATGTCTTTGGTTGATAACCCTCTGAGGAAAGCTGCTGAGGTAGATGCACCCCTGGTGGAATGTGACCCGATCCCCTTGGGCACCGGTTTACCATGATGCAAATAGCAGAAACGAATGCAGTGGCTTATCCACTTTGAAATAGTCTGCTATGAAACAGCCTTTCCCTCTGATCCTGCAGCAAATGCCGCCAGTAGCTGCTCAGATTTTCTTAGAGATATGGTCCTGTTTAAGTAGAATCTTAGTTGTCTGTGTACATCTAAAAAATGCAGAATCCGCTCCCCCTTGTTCTGTGGATTTGGGTAAAAAGTTGGCAGGTGAATGGTTTGGTTTAGAGCCACACTGGATACCACCTTAGGCATAAAGGAAGGATTGGTCCTGAGGGACACCCTGTCTGGGTAGAATATAATAAAAGGCTCCACAGCCATGAGGGCCTGTAGTTCTGAAACCCTTCTTGCTGAAGTGATTGCCAGAAGGAAAGCTGTTTTCCAAGGTAAAAACTTTATATCTGCAGTAGCTGCTGGTTCAAATGGAGGCTGAGTGAGCTTTTCCAGCACTAAATTGAGGTCCCATGCAGGAGTTGGTGATCTTCTGGGAGGCCTTACATTTTTGGCCCCTCTAAGATACTGTTTTAGCAGAGGATGAGCGACAATGGGAGGCTCTGTGTTGTAATTAGCCGAGATGGCAGAGGCATGGATTTTTATTGATGAAAAAGACAGGCCCTTGTCAAGCATCTCAATCAAGTATTGTACAATCTGAGGAATATTTGGCTTTGCTGTGTCAGTCCCTTGTGCTTGGTTCCAAGCACAGAATCTCTTCCATTTATCAGCATAAGATTTTCTAGTACTAGGCCTTCTGGCTTCCAAAATGACATCCATCACAGATTTACTGAGAAGTGTTGTTTGAATGATTACGTGATCAGCCATGCTGCCAGGTTCAGAGTTTGGAGCTGATTGTGCAGAATTTGATTATTCTGCTGAGACAGTAGATGAGGTATTTGAGACAAGTACCAAGGAGGTGGTTGAGACATATTCCTTAGAACTGGGTACCAGTGCTGGTGAGGCCAGTCGGGGGCAATTAGAATAATTTTTGTTTTTTCCTGTCTGACCTTTAGCAGGACCTTGGGAAGAAGAGGCAGAGGAGGAAAGGCGTAGACTGATAGGTTTTCCCAACTGAAGGATAGGGCATCCACTTTCCATGCTTGTCTGTGATGAGTCCTTGTGCAGAATTTGTCCAGTTGATAGTTCTGGGGAGAGGCAAATAGATCTATGTCCGGGCTCCCCCATTTCTCTGTTATCATGCTGAAAACTTGTGGATCCAGTTTCCACTTGTGAGGGTCCATAAGATTTCTGCTTAGGTCGTCTGCCAGAGTATTTTGTTTTCCTGGCAGGAATTGAACTTGAAGATGTACTTGGTAAGTCAAGGCTGAGTCCCACAGTGCCATGGTTAGTCTTCAAAGTTGGTAGGAATGTGTACCCCCCTGCTTATTTATATACCACATAACTGTGGTGTTGTCTGTCTTTATCAGTAGTTGTCCTGGATGAAGTAAGTCCTTGAAGGCTGTCAGGGCATTCTAAACAACTAACATCTCTTTCTGGTTGATATGCAGATAAATTTGTTTTGGGTTCCATATGCCCTGAATGCATCTCCCTGCCAAGTGCCCCCTGGCTCTCAAAAGAGACAAAACAAAAAATCCTCCTCAGAAATAAAGTCTGGACCAAATGGCGTACTACTAAAAACCCAGAGGATCACACAAAGTTCAGACAGCTAAGAAATGATACAAAAAAAGCCATTCTGTCAGACAAAAGAAACTATTACATTCAACTCCAACATATTCAGCAAAACAAACCACAAAAATTTTGGGCAGGGATAAACACACTCTTACACCCAGGCTGTTCTGTCACTCCCTCCTCTGGAGGTACTGACCATGACAATCCAAAGCAAATCGCAAGTACCTTTAATACATTCTTCCCTGAGACCATTCAGTCTCTTGCCAATCAACTAACTCCTGACAGCTCATCTCTGAAGCCCTCTAATACTACCTTACCTCCCCCATTTCATCTCAAACCTGTCACTACATCCTTTATCCGTACCCTTTTACTAAAACTCAAACCTACCACCACTGCAGCAGATCTCCTTCCTGCAGAATATCTGCAAAAAGCTGCAAATTCCATAGCCTACCCCTTCTCCATTCTGATTAACAGAACAATCTCTGAGGGTGCTATTCCTTCTATTTGGAAGATCGCGCATATTATCCCCCTTCATAAAGGTGGAAACTCTAGGGAATTATCCAACTACAGACCTATAGCTATACTATCTCCACTGGCAAAAATCATGGAGAAATGCATTCATAAGCAACTGTTAAAACACCTAATAGATAACTTATTAGCTAACTGCCAACATGGCTTCAGGCCATTTCACAGTACTACTACTGCCCTTTTATCCTTCTCTGACTGTATAAACAAAAATCGCAATAACAACACTCTATCCTCAGCCCTCTTTATTGATCTCTCTAAAGCCTTCAATATGGTTAACCACCAACTTCTCATAAACATACCCAAAAACCTATCTCTTGATGCACTGGCTATACAATGGTTTCAATCCTATTTAAACAATAGGCAACAAGCAGTTCTGTGGGAGAACAACTTATCTCCCCCATTGCACTCGGTGTCCCCCAAGGTTCTATACTTGGACCTCTTCTATTTTCATCAACGACCTGCATACTGTAATTCCTCAAGCTTCCATAATACAATATGCAGATGACTCCACATTAATATGCTCAGCCCCAACCCCATCAGACCTACAATCTCTCACCCAAAAAGTGTTTAACATAGTTGAGGAATGGTTACTACACCAGTGCCTCATACTGAACCCCAAAAAAACCAAACTCATACTTTTTACTCCCACCAATAGGGCCACACCACTACACTTTACTGTCACACCGAACAATGGAACCATCATTTCCCCCGACTCTACCACAAAACTCCTAGGGGTACTAATTGACTTAACTTTGATAGTCACATTAACAATACCATAAAACAGTCAACAAAAAACTAGGCTCCCTCTATAGAATCAAATCCTTTCTTACCCCACTAGCAAGATCTACTATTGCCCAGACCCACTTAATCTCTACCCTCCTCTATGCCTTCCCTATATATACTAACCTCTCAAAAAACATGAACAAACTGGCTGTCTCCTATAACAATATTGCTAGATTTGCAACAGGCTCTATATTCAGAACCCATCACTGTATTAATTATGAACAACTAGGTTGGCTAGAGTTACCAAATCTACTTCTATTTAAACAATTAACATTTGCCTACAAAATCCTGCATCAGCCTAATAACACACCAGTTCTTACCAACCTTATCACCCCCTACAGCAACCTTAAGACCCTACGCTCATCTAATAAAATACTAGTACAAATAGGCAAAACCTACAATAAGGCTGGGGACTCTCTGTTCTCTAATACCGTGGGTAAAACCTGGAACTCTCTCCCCAGTGACCTGACCTCCCTTGCTTCACTAACAGAATTTAAAATCAGGCTTAAAACCTACCTCAAATACCATTGGTTATGCACCTGTATGAACCCAGACTAACCTCTCATGTCATTTTTTTTCACAAAGATACCTGTCTTATTACTGTATATACTAACTGCCTAATAAAAACCATAAACATAACAGGCCTTAAAATTGATTAGATTCTCTATCTATATCCAAAAAATGTCTTTCACACTACCTACTATGTTAACAAAAGATACTTATCATAAGATTCTGCAATCAAATGTGTTTTGAAGTGAACATATTTCCTTATTTTCTACTCTACTCACATCTATATGATCTTTCATGTATCAAATAGCTTAATTTTGTATTGTACTTGCACCTGTGAAATTTTGTTTTGTTTTTATATATAATATTGTACTTTACTTTCGAGGAGCTTTTCTCCCCAGGCCTCTGCTGAAAATGGGACATGTATCCAGCTGGACTAGCCCGGTCAACAAATGTAAAATAAATAAATAAATAAAATAAAATAAAATAAGTGGGCCCCCCAAGCATAGTCTGATGCGTCTGTAGTTAGGGTTTGGTTGGCAGGGGGTAGAGTGAAAGACCATCCCATGTTCTGGTGACATGTCTCTGCCCACCAAAGAAACTCCTGTTGTAGGCAGGGAATGAGAGGAATCATTGTTTCCAGACTGTGACAATGTTGTCTCCATAAACCTTTTAGGTACCATTGTAGTTTCCTCATATGCAGTCTTGCATATGGAATTAGTAGAATGCAGGATGCCATGAACCCCAAAGCCTGCAGAATTTGTCTTGCAGATAACTGGGTTGTTGCCATCTGTTTGAAGTAAATAGTCAGTTGCCTTTGTTTGTCTGGCGTAAGGTAAGCCATCTGGGCAGCTGTATTCAAGCTTGCACCCAAGAATGTAATCTTTTGAGAGGGTACTAGTTATGATTTCTTTTCATTTATTGTGTACCCTTAGGCATGTTAGAAGCCTTTTTACAAACGCCAGATGTTGAAGAAGAATGTCCTTGTTCTCTGCTTGAATGAGACAGTCGTCCAAGTATGGATAGCTTTGAATGCTTCTTTGTCTGCAAAATGCAATTACTGGTGCCAGGCACTTGGTAAAGACCCTGGGCGCAGTAGATAAGCCAAAGGGCAGTGCAGAGAATTGGTAATGCAGAAAACCAGCCTTAAAGCGGAGGTATCTTCTGCACAATTCCCTTATTGGGATATGCAGGTATGCCTCTTTTAAGTCTAGAGTCACTAGCCAAGCGTTCTTGTCCAGCATGGGCAGACGCTGTTGCAAAGTCAGCATTTTGAATTTTGGGATGTCCAAGAACGTGTTCAAAATCGATAAATCCAGTATTGGGCGACAGGCATTGTCTTTTCTGGGTACCAAAAACAGTCGAGTAAAACCCTTGTCCTTTTTCTAGTTCTGGTAGTGGCTGAATAGCCCATATATCCATGAGGGACATAACTTGTTTCTGTGCCTCTGCCCATTGATTTTGTGGCAGATCTGGCCAACCATTTGGAATTGGCAAGGTATGGAAATGAAATCTATATCCCTGGGATACTATGTTTAATACCCACTTGTCCTGGGTTATTAACTGCCAATTTTGAGCATGAAGTGCTAGTTTTCCTCCTAAGGGGGCTGCCAAAAGATAAGCGCTTGGTGATGGCAGACGGAAGTCATTGAGACTGCTTACTGTAGGGCTCTGCTTTGTTTCTTCCAGATTTGGAGGTAGAGGCACCCCTTTGTTTTGACCTGTAGGAACCATGTGATTGGTATCTAGAGCCTTTTGAGCGCCTGGATTTGCCCTGTGAGGCTCTGTCGGACACAGGAAAGGACCAATTTTTTGTAGGCCAGTGTCTACTGAATCTTGGTGGCTGCACTTGTAAGAAGTCTTTTACAGTTTGCACAGACTTAGCTTTGTCTTCCATTTTCTTTAAAACCTCTTCTGCCCTATTACCAAACAGAGTATCATGCTGTAAAGGTGCATCCAACAATTTAGCTTTAACATGATCAGGCAGATTTTGCTCTTTGAGCCAGGCATGGCTTCTAATCACAGATCCAGTAACTGCGGCCCTGCAGGAGGCCTCCAAGGAATCAAAACCACATTGCAAAGTATGCTTTCCAACCTGTTCTGCTGCATGCAATAATTCCTGTAATTCTTTATTTTCCACACATTCAGAAATCAAAATTTTCTGTTTCAATAATCTCATAACATGCTGTTGATATTTAAGCATATAAAACTGGCAGTTTAAGGCCCTAATTATCAAGGTTGCAGACGTACAAACCTTCTTTCCCCACCTATCCAGCACCCTGGAATCTCTTTCAGAGGGGGTAGGATTCTTAGCTGTTGAGGCCTTTACACCTTTGGGACCCTGTGAGACAGTTTAAGGGTCAGCAGCAGGATTTTTGAATAAAAATTTGTGGGAGTCAGGAACCCTGTAATATCTGTCTGGCTTGCTAGGAGCCGGTGGTAGGGAATGTGGAGCCATGCTTGATTCCGAAAACACATCATCAACAATGTCTAAAAAGTACAGTTTTGTACCTACCATAAATGTAGATGTTCGAAGATCCACATTGCTGCGGTCCTTACACTTGGGTAGTCCGCTGTCCTCGGTCGGCCCGAATATCAAAGTATAAGGCTGACGTCGGTCAAGGCGCATTTGACTGACATCAGGACGTCAGGGTACAAATGCGCATGACTGACGTCATATCCTCAGTCTTTTCTTGCCCCAGATGTCAGAAGACCCTAAAAAGAAAGGTCAAAACCAAAAGACAGCAAACAACCAACCAACCACCCTTGCACTAAAAATATGTACAATATATACAATATACACCATATTGACAACCCAACCCACACAACCGCCTCTAACTACAGAGGGGAAGGAGGGAGGGTAAATTGGACTGCAGCAATGTGGATCTTGAACATCTACATTTATGGTAGGTACAAAACTGTACTATGTTCTTCATCTCACATTGCTGCAGT
Source organism: Protopterus annectens (assembly GCF_019279795.1). Taxonomy (NCBI): domain Eukaryota; kingdom Metazoa; phylum Chordata; order Ceratodontiformes; family Protopteridae; genus Protopterus; species Protopterus annectens. Next base: position 316,764,703 of record NC_056742.1, on the reverse strand, counting down.
CCTTACACTTGGGTAGAATCCCAAAGCAGAGGTAAGGGAGGATGGCCAAACTATAAGGAAGCAGGAGCTGCCAAAATGCCCTGCAAAATAGCAGTGGCAAAACCAGCCCTAGATTTAGAATAAAGTGGAAGGTGATAATGCCTAGAGAAAGTATGCACTGAACTCCAAGTAGCTGCCTCCAAAATATCCTTAGTTGCCACCCCCTCAAAAAGCTGTCAAGTGGCAGTAGCCCTAGTGGAATGAGGCCTAATCCCAGCTGGAATCTCCTTGCCATGATGGGAATAACAGAAAGCAATGCAAAACCCAATCCACTTAGAAATAGTTTGTTTTGACACAGGCTTGCCCTGAGAACTCAAAGCAAAAGAAACAAATAACTGCTGAGACTGCCTGAACCCTTTAGTTCTGTCCAAATAATATCGCAACTGCCTGTGTACATCTAAAGTGTGCAAAATCTTTTCCCCTTTATTTTGGGGATTTGCATAAAAGTAGGCAAATGAATAGTTTGGTTTAAAGCCACACTAGAAACCACTTTAGGCATAAAGGAAGGATTAGTACGTAAAGATACCCTATCCTTATGGAAAATTAAGAAAGGCTCAACCGCCATAAGGGCCTGCAACTCAGAAACCCTTCTTGCAGAGGTAATGGCCAACAAAAAAGCAGTCTTCCATGATAAATATTTCAACTCGGTAGTAGCTGCAGGCTCAAAAGGTTGTAGAGTGAGTTTCTCCAACACAAAATTGAGATCCCAAGCAGGAGTAGGAGCTCTACGTGAGGGTCTTATATTCTTTGCCCCTCTAAGAAATTGCTTGAACAAAGGATGAGAAAACAAAGGTGGGTCACAATCATAGTGAGCCAAAATTGCTGCAGCATGAACCTTAATAGAAGAGAAGGACAAACCTTTGTCCAGTAACTCAGTAAGATATTGAAGAGCCACACTTAAATTAGGCTCAGAAACATCAAAATCCTTTGCTGCACTCCAAAATAAAAATCTCTTCCATTTATCTGCGTACACTTTCCTTGTACTAGGCCTTCTAGCTTCCAAAATAACATTCAAAACTTGCTGTGGAAGTTGAGACCCACTATGGTTCAAAACAGAATATGCCAGGCTGTTAGGTGAAGAGAGTGAAGCTTGACATTGAGCAAATGACTGTCCTCCTGAGACAACAGGTGTGGAATCGAAGGCAAAGGCCATGGAGGCTCCCGTACCAGGCTTCTCAGTAATGGGTACAAATGCTGTCAAGGCCAATCTGGAGCTATCAAAATCATCCTTGGCTTGTCCTGTCTGGCCTTTAGTAGTACCTTTGGGAGGAGAGGCAGAGGTGGAAAGGCATACACATGAAGATTGCTCCAATTGAAAGAAAGAGCATCCACTTTCCAAGCTGTGGGATGAAACCTTTTCGTGCAAAACTTTGGCAGCTGGTGGTTTAGTGGAGAAGCGAACAGATCTATGTCTGGAGTTCCCCATGACACTGTCAATTTCTGAAATACATGAGGATCCAATTTCCACTCGTGGGGATCCATAATTGTCTGCTCAACACATCTGCTAAGGAGTTCTGTGCTCCGGCAGAAACCTTGCCTGAAGATTTAGCTGTAAACTGAGAGCAGTCTCCCACAAAATCATTGCTTGCCTGCATAGAGGATAAGAATGTGTTCCCCTTGCTTGTTGATGTACCACATGACAGTAGTGTTGTCTGTTAGAATCAACACCTGCCCTGGAAGAAGTAAATCCTTGAAAGCTATTAATGCAAACTGGACTGCTAACATCTCCTTCAAGTTGATATGTAGATGTTGTAGTCTGGCAGGCCACTTGTCTTGTATCCACTTTCCATTCAGATGAGCTCCCCAAGCTTTGTCTGAGGCATCTGTCGTTAAAATCTGACTCGCCTCTGGCCGGGTCACAGAGAGTCCCTTGTTTAGGTGACATTCCTGAGCCCACCACAACAATTCCTTTTGAATGCAAGGTATTATTTGAATGACAGTGTCCAGATCCTGGCAGTGCTGTGTCCAAACATTTTGAGATACCATTGTAACTTCCTCATATGCAGTTTGGCATTGGGAAGCACCAGAATACAAGATGCCATGAACCCCAAGGCTTGAAGGACTGTCCTTGCAGTCAGCCTGGACTGATGAGACAATTGATGAAAGTAAAGGGAAAGATTCTTTTGTTTGTCCGGGGTCAAAAAGGCCATCTGGGATGCTGTATTCAGTCTTACACCCAGAAAGCACATGTCCTGAGAGGGTACTAGACTGGACTTTATTTCGTTCACAGAATACCCCAGGCATCTTAGCACTGCTATCACATATTCCAAATGATGAAGAAGCTCGTCCCTTCCTTGAGCCAGAATCAGGCAATCGTCCAAATAAGGATAGATCTGTATTCCTTTTAGCCTGAGGAAAGCTATCACTGGGGCCAGCACTTTCGTGAACACTCTGGGCAGTAGATAAGCCAAAGGGCAATGCAGAGAACTGATAATGAGAAGTCCCAGCCCGAAAACGCAGATACTTCCTGCAACTCAGTCTGATAGGAACATGAAGGTAAGCCTCCTTGAGATCCAAAGTTACCATCCAATGATCTTTGCCCAGCAGAGGTAAAAGCTGTTGTAACGTCAACATTTTGAACTTGGGAATGTCCAGATAAGTGTTGAGGGTAGATAAATCCAAAATTGGTCTCCACGTGTTCCCTTTCTTTGGTACTAGGAACAGGCGAGAATAAAATCCTAGGCCCACTTCTGGCATAGGGACCGGCTGTATGGCCCCTATTTGAAGTAACAGAGAAATTTGTTTGTGAGCCTCTATTCTTTGTTGAGGAGGAACGTCTGGCATGCCTTTGAAAGGAGGCAAGGTATGGAAATAAAACCTGTAACCGTGGTGTATGATATCCAATACCCATCTGTCTTGGGTAATCAAACTCCAATTTTCCTTGAAAAGTGCCAACCTTCCTACCAAAGGTGCTGCCAGACGAGAAGGCTCTGGCAGCTGAAAAGGTAGGTCATTGGGTCTGTTTACGAAAGGACTGACCCCTGCCCTCACCCGAAGACTGTGCAGGTGAACTCCCTGTTCTAGGCCTGAAAGAGCCCTGAGCTCTGCCCCTACCACGTCTAGATCTACCCCTAGACTGGGAACCATAAGAAGGATACGTCCACCCCTTGGTAGGCCAATTTCTACTAAACTTCGGAGGCTGAACCTGCAAAAAATCTTTAACAGTCTGCATAGACTTAGCCTTGTCTTCCATTTTCTTTAAGACTGTCTCAACAGGAGAACCAAACAACACATCAGATTGTAAAGGAGCATCTAAAATCCTTGTCTTAACATGGTCAGATAGAAGAACTGACCCAGTGGCAGCCACCCTAGACGAGGCCTGTACAGCATCAAAACCACATTGCAAAGAATGCTTACCCACCTGTTCAGAAACATGTACTAAATCTTGTAACTCTTTACACTCAATACCTTCCGCCAGAGCATCTACCTTAGACTTCAATTGTGAAAGGAGATAGTTTTGGTATTTCAACATGTGAAACTGGCAATTCAAAGCCCTCATAGCTAGGGTGGAAGAAGTATAAACTTTCTTTCCCCATCTATCCAAAGCCCTGGCCTCTTTATCTGGAGGAACCGGATTTTTGACAACAGAAGCCTTAACACCTTTAGGCCCCTGACTAACAGTTTCTGGGTCTGCCCTAGGACTCTTAAAAGATACTTATGAGCTTCCGGCACCCTGTAATACCTATCCGGTTTAACAGGAGCAGGAGGCAAAGAATCAGGATTAAGAGAAGCCTCTGCAAAACATCTTCCACCACATCCAGAACAGGAGGTATAGCCAAAGGCCTATGCTGGGGTAAAACAAAAATTCCCTAAGCCTTTTCCTGGAATCAGAGAAGTCCTGACCTTCCCACTTAAAATGCTCCCTCATGGAATGAAGAGTCTCTGAAAAGAAAAATCCTCAGGAGGAGAAGCAGAAGGAGTAGAATCATCCACATCAGAATCAGAATAAGGAGAATACTCCTGCAAGTCTTCAGCCAAGACTCTGAAACATCCAAGCCTGCTCAAAACTCTAGCTCAGGTTCCACCCTAGGTCTCTTATCAGGAGGGGCAAGGAACCTCTAATCAAAGTAATCAAATCTTCTGCCATTTTAAGCATATGCTTCTTGGGCACAGTTCCTGAAGAACTAGGGGTGACACCAACTGAAGCTAAACCTGGCCTGCCTCTGGGAGAAGCCTTGGAAACAGAAGGAGAGGGCCTAACCACCCTAGGAAGGGAGGGAGTACAGTAACCTGAGAAGCCCCTTCAGCCTGACCTGCCTCCTGAGAGGCCACATCCTGCAATAACAAAGTCTCTCCCTGGGACTCCAAAGAAACCTCCTGGAACCACCGGCTCCACCGACACCTCTAAAGAACCGGCGTCCGCACGGACGGTTCTTCTAGCCTAGGCTTAGCTGCTTTGTCCTTGCGCTTCTTGAAGAAGCGGCGCCGGAGCATCCGACGGCATTTTATAATTGCACCGCTTCGAAGACTAACCTGGCACAATCTAACCTTCTCTTTATAGTGCGCTTATTGAATCTAGCACAAGAGCGACACCCAACAACGCCGTGCTCAGGCCCTAAACAAGGAATACACAAAGTATGATAATCTCTATGCGGTATCTGTATCACACAAGAAATACAGTTATTCACTTTTTCTGACATCCGTAAACCACTGAGGCAAGAAAAAACTAAAATATTCCCCAACGGGGTACTTAGCCAACTTTGACTCGGTCTGAAACTCCGAATTCGAAAAATTTCAGAACGCCGAACGGCACTTGCAACGCTGCTTCTGCATCGGACCATGCGGCAAAAAAGACTGAGGATATGACGTCGGTCATGCGCATTTGTACCCTGACGTCCTGATGTCAGTCAAATGCGCCTTGACCGACGTCAGCCTTATAGTTTGATATTCGGGCCGACCGAGGACAGCGGACTACCCAAGTGTAAGGACTGCAGCAATGTGAGATGAAGAACATCAGGAGGTATGGCCAAAGGCCTATGCTGAGGGAGAAGAAGGAAATCCCTAAGTCTCTTTTTTGATTCTGAGAAATCTTGACTCTCCCAATGAAAATGTTCCCTCAAAGTATGCAAGGTTTCACCAAAAGAATAATTTTCAGGAGGAGATGCAGATGGGATGGATTCCTCTGCATCTGAATCCTCATAGGGAGGTACAGAAAATTCCTGATCAGAAGAGGAATCAGAAGAAATAGAAACCTGATCTGAAGATTCATAATCAGTGTCTTGCCTAGGCCTCTTATCGGGGGTTGGGAACCCTTGATCAAGGTAATTAAGTGTTCAGCCATTTTGATCATCTGTTTCTTGGGCATAGATGCCTGAGCACGTGGCTCATACGTCAGTGTTTTAGCCTCAGGAGTTGCTTTTGTCTTTGTTTTTGAAGCTGGCGTCTGTTTTATACAGAAATGCAGAGGCCTGAAAACACCTTCAGAAGCCGGTGCCTGCTCAGCGGCTCCGGACCCATCTGAGGGAGAGACATCCGCAGGTACAATACTTTGAGATTCTCATGGCATGTTGGACTCCACACGGGTCTCGGTAGAGGCCTGTGACTCGAAAGTAGTGGGTATCAGGGGCTGCGAAAGCGCCTCACTGAGTACCAGCGAACCAGCGACTGGCTTAGGAGAAGCTTCGTCATCTGTTTTGGACCTCGACGGTCTGTCTCTGTCCTTTTCTTTGCGTTTTTTGTGAACTCCGGTAGTCGGATTGCTATCAGACGACATTTCAGGGTAGTTAAATCTGTTTCTAAAATATTTTGAAGCAAAGATATACAGACGCTTAATAGTGCATTGGTTAAATCTAGCACAAAACCAACAGCAAGGCACGTTATCGTCTGGGCCTAAGCAAGGAATACAGTACAAATGGAAATCCTTATGAGGTATTTGCTTCCCACAAGTAATGCAATTATTAACTTTTACTGACTTCGGTATGGAGCAAGAAAAAGTTTCCCCAACGGGGTACTTAGCTTTAAGACTTCGGTTCTGAAACTCGAATGTGAAAATTTCAGGAGTCGGCCGACCGGCACATGCGAACTGCTTCTGCTTCAGGCACCGCGTGGCAAGAAACACTAAAGAAAATGGCGTCGACTGCCTGTTTTATACCCTTGACTACCTGACATCATGGAAGAAGAGACAGCAACCGAAGCAGGACCCAAGACTTTGATATTAAGGCCGACTGAGGGCAACCTGCCAGCAGATTACCCAAATGTAATGACTGCAACAGTGAAACACGAAGTACATCTACTCAAATGGAGCGTTATGGTGAGTACATAACTTTTTTATCTGAAATAATTTACTTCATTTGCTCTTCAACCTGTGGGACAGAGTGCCCAGCTGCCTAACTCTTGGGAGGCCCTCATGGAAGGATATTCCATCGCACAGCCAAAGTATGCTCTACTCCTAGAGACCAAATCCAGTTTATAATGAGAAATAAAGGTGTGAGATGAGGCCCAAGTAGCAGCTGAACAAATACCATCCAAACAGACCCTAGACCAAAAGGCCGCTGACGTAGCCATAGATCGGGTCGAATGAGCCTTCACTTTTCCTAGAAGAGACAAACCTCTATCTCAGTAAGCCTGGCCAATCCATTGTGAAATCCAGCGATAGTCACTTTTGAGACAGGTTTATCAAAGAAGGGCTTGGCATAGGGCACAAACAGCTGATCAGACTTGCGGAAAGGTTTAGTCCTGTGAAGCTAAAACCTCAACTGCACTTCCAGTAAATGTAATCTGTATTCCCCTTTGTTATGGTAGTTCAGAAAAAATACTGGTAAATGAATAAGCTGATTAATATTGACTTCCGAAGCTGCCTTGGGAAAGAAGGGTGGGTTAGTGCATAGTGACACACTATCTTTGGGAAAGATCATGTAAGGGACTTTGATAGAAAGAACTTGAAGCTCTGACACTCTTCTAGCAGACTTGATGGCAACCAAGAAGGCAGTTTTCCAGGTCAAAAATTGTAGATCCACAGATGCCACAGGCTCAAAGGGAAGAGAAGCCAATGCTTGCAACAACAAAGTGAGGTCCCACGGAGGAATCGGGTCCTTAACCAGGGGTCTGACAAGAAAAGTACCTTTGAGAAAAGTTTTACAAAGTTTAGAGGAAGCCAATGAAGACATGTTTACCCCAACATGAAAATTAGAAATGGCAGCTAGTTGGACTTTTACCGTTGAGGAACTAGCGCCCTGATGAAAAATGCTAGCTAGAAAATCTAAAACCACCAAAAGCGGTGCAGTGAAAGGATCCAAAGACCTCTGAATGGCCCATATAGAAAAACCTTTCCATTTACTATGATAAACTTTTCTGGTGGACGATTTATGAGCCACCACCAGAATGGACTTGACAGGAGATGACAGACCTAATAATCATGGGAAATGGAGAAGCCAAGCAGTGAGCTTCAGACTGTCCAGATCTGGATGAGGGATCCCTGAGGGATGTGAAAACAGATCCGGGATCGGATCCAAGGTCCATGGTGGAACAACTAGATGAGACCTGAGTAAGGGAAACCAAACCCGTCGAGGCCAGAATGGAGTGATGAGGATCACAGTGCTCCCCAGCCTTCGGGCTTTCCGTAGAAACTTCGACATAAGGGGAAAAGGAGGATATACATAAAGAAGCCTGGCAGGCTAAGCATGAATCAGAGCATCTCTCGGGGCTTCCCCCGGTGGGGGGTTCAGAGCGAAAAACTTGCTGCTTTTCACGTTGGAAGGAGATGCGAAGAGATTGCAGCAAGGACGACCCCAGTCTAGGAAGATCTGTTCCGCTACTGACGGCTTCAGAGACCACTCGTAAGGCATCAGGACAGATCTGCTGAGTCTGTCCAATAGAATGTTGGACCGTCCTGGGATGTGCGGTACCACCAGAAAACGGACGGTGGAGATCACCCATTCTCACACTCTTGTGGTCTCTTGACATAAGGGATAAGATCTGGTTCCCCCTAGTTTGTAGATATACCAGATCACTGACATATTGTCCAACTGAATTGCAATCATTCCCAAAAGGAATATGAGCATGGAGGGCCTGCAATGCAAGAAGTACTGCTCTCATCTCTAGAACATTAATGTGCGGATAGGTCTCAGAAGGGGACAATGTGCCTTGGACTGTCCTTCCTGAGCAATGCCGCATCCTAGTAGGAAGGCGTCCGTGGTCACCATGGTTTGGGGTAAATGAGGTTGGAAAAGGACGTCCCTTGAGGAGATCAGGGGTCTAACTCCACCACCAAAGGGAGTCCCTGTACGCTTTTGAAATTCTCACTGGAAAACACAAAGGAAGGTCTAACAGTGACTACTGAACCGCCAGTGTCCATTGCAGTACCCTCATATGAAGGCACACCATGGGAAGAATATTTATCGTGGCCCCCATGGAACCTAGAGCCCTTAACACTGCTTCGGTTGTTGGTAAACGGGTCTAAAGAATGTGTAAGACATGTAACCTCAAGCTGCATATCCTGTCTGACGTGAGGAACACCTTTGTTTGTATTGTGTCCAGCCATGCCCCAATGAAATCTAAAATCTGAGCCAGGAAAAGAGCAGACTTGTTCATATTGATTGTAATGCCCAACTTGTTGGCTAACTGAAGGAAGGAGTCCCCTGGCCTGACATAGTAGATGGTCTGTCGGGGCAGTAAAGATCCAATCATCCAGATATGAAAAGACCTGTATGCCCTGAAGCCTCAGGTGAGCTGCTACTATCGCCATTACCTTGGTAAACACCCGGGGGGGGGCTGTGGTGAGACCAAAGGGGAGGAATCAAAATTGGTAATGCCTGGCTCCCAGCCAGAAGCGAAGGAACCTCCAGGAGTGCCTGTCCATCTTGATGTGATAGTACATGTCCTGAAGTTTGATTGAGCACATCCAGTCTCTGGCCTGCAGATAAGGCAAAATAAAGTGAATCATGACCATCTGTACTTTTGTCTTGGTTACTGACAGGTTCAATTTGGACAGATCCAATACTGATCTGAGGTCCCTCATCTTTTTTGGCACTAAAACGAAGCTGGAATAAACCCAGGATCTGGACTGGTCTGGGGGGACCGGTTGGATGACTCGTTTTCTTAGCAGTGAGTCTCCCTGCACTGCTGCTTCCTCCCGTTACATGGGCGGGATGTCCGGGAGAAGATCCCTGAAAGGGACAAAATATCCTCTGGATATAACTTGCAGCACACACTGATCTGTAGTGATGGACTCCCATGCAAGTGGGTGAAACGAAAAGCAACCCTCGACTACCTCCAGAGATGGACAGCCGGGCAACCCCTCAAGGCTGTTGTCCAGGTTTATCCAAGAAAGGCTTTTGGGACCCAAAATTCCAAGGACCACTGTCTCTAGGGCAGTGTCTATCATATCCCCCTCTGCCTCTGGGGGAAGGCGAGTCCTGAGCATCCTGGGAAAACGCCAGAGACTTTTTGGAACCACATCTTCTTCTGGCCTTGCTGGTTCCTGGAAAAGGACCTTTGAGGCAGTGAGAAGCAGATGCCAATGGCAGACAGTGTTTTCTCATCCTTCTTGCTCTAGACGAAAGTCTCTCTGACCATCTTCCTAAAAAGGGGAGAACCATCATAAGGGGCGTTGGTAAAAGATGCCTTGAAGGGCACCAAGAAATGACATAAGTGGAGCCAGCGTGGCACCGGATGGCAATGCCTAACCCTGCCGCTTGTGTGGCTCCCTCTGTGGTATGGAAGAGCAAACACATAGATGTGTTGGCTACAGTTTTTAGGGTGGCCATTCATGCATTGAATGCCTTCCTGTTCTCTGCTGACATGGACCCTGGGGTCGACTTTTGTCTTCCTTGACCACATCTCTCTGGAGTTGAATAACGTCCACCATGTAGTTCCGCGCCCACACAAAGAAGGTCCCTGAAGTATAAACTAGTTTCCCAAAATGATCCAATGCTCTCAACTCTCGGTCAGGCGGAAGGACCGTGGAACTCTCCTGGGTGAGTTCCTTCTTGGTGGCCGCCGCCACCAGCAAAGCATCTACAGGGGACCCCTTGTGCCAGTGTAATTTGTCCATGGGAGGCTTAAAACCTTGTCAGACCGCTTGGGTATTGTCTCTACGGTGTCCTGGTCCTTCCACGCCCTAGATGTTATCAAATCCATAAGTGGATCAGCAGAAGGGGACACCCAAGAGGTATATGGGCCTGAACCGAATGCCTCCACAGACTCATCAGAGGTTGGTTTGGGGGCAGACCACCCCCCTCTTTGGCGAAGGATCTCCATGATGTCTCCAAAGGAGATATCCTTGGGGAGGGTGATCTTGGGAAACCTTCCCCTTCATCCAGGTCCATGTCTTCAGTGAGGGACTCTGGAGGAGAGTCCAAGTGCCTCCTTTTACAAGTATGCTTGCGGGGGGGGGGCTCGCAAGTGGGTTGTTCCAAGGCCAGAATGCCCTGGGGCACTACCCCTATGGGCTGTCCCTGAGAGGGCAAGATGGTCAGACCTGCACTCAAAGCCAGGGGGGGGTCTGGATGGACTCCAAAGACGAAATGGTCAGAGGCCTCGACCCTGCAAGAACCCTCTCCATCACGTCGAATGCCGAGGGGGAACAGACCTCCTGGGCTGAACTAGTGGAAGCCACTCCCCCTGATCCGACTGGGGAGTCGGAGCTAAGACGCCGAGGGGAATGCTTCTTTCTGACAAGCTCGGATCTGACCCCAAGGCTACGGCTCCAAGAGCTCAGATCTGATCTAGTCGGATATGACACATTCAAGGCAATGGCCAGCGTTGAGGTACAGGGTACCATCGGCGCCTACCACCTCAACTCCGACCTTCCTCGGATCTAACAACTCTAAAAACCGCAGGTCAGATCGGAAAAGCCGTGATAGGTCTAAACACTGGCTGTAAGGCACCTGCTCCTGTGGGAGAAGGCCCTGGCAAGACCCCCATCTGGATTTGAGTGCATATAAACCTCCACATCATCTTGTCCATCTCTGCTTCAGATAGGCTCTGTGTAGAGCGGGAGGATGCCGCCAAAGTGGGCCGAGAAAACTGGTGGGGAGAGGGCCTAGGGGGCGACCGGCTAACATGGTCAGGGGAGAACCTAGAGGACCTCAGCGAGGGGTCACTGGCCTGGAAACAGACAACCTTCGGCAGAGGGCCGGCCTCAGACAAGCGGTCAAGGGAGCGTTTGCAAAACTGGTCCTTCTTGGCTTTATCCCCTTCCCCGGGCCTCTTGGCGGGAGGGTGAGTCCCAGAGGCCGTGGAAGGGGAAGACGAAGCAGCAGCCGCTGCTTTCTTAGCAGGGGAAGATGGGACCTCAGTCCCAGCACAGGGGGGCAACAGGCCCTTAACGATCATTGTGTCCTGCCCTTCCATAAATGCTCTGGGATTAAACCCAGCTCAAATTGGACAGGGGGACTGGAGGTGGGCCACCCCCAAACAAACCATGCACAGAGTGTGGCCATCCGCCGGGGAAAGCTTATGGCCACACACTGTGCACCTTTTGAAGCCTGGCTTTGTGGTGTCCATCATGCCTCAGCTGGCACAAAAACACACACACCATGTGGAAAGAGAAGAGGGGAGGAAAGATAGTAAAGCCTACAAGAACTTTGCTATGGAGAACCACAAGAAAGTATAGCAAGGTCAGAAGTACAAGATAGAGATAGAAAAATCCAAAAAATGTAACTAATTACTGTTCAAAAACACCACTAATGCAATGTAGCTCGGCCCACGCTGCTTCCTCTCAGGCAGCAAACGAGATCTGAAGGGAGAAGGGAGACAGGGGGCATTGTGGGTATGGGGAGGAGCCTGGAGCTTGGAGCCGTAGCTGGAAAATGTGGCCGTGTTGGATCAGATGTGGATCCAAGGATCCCACAGGTTGAAGAACAAATGAAGTAAACTACTTCGGATTAGTCACTTTCACCACACATGATGTAGAATAGTGCCCAAAAAATAGTACGTAGGTAGTGCAATGTGTGACACTGACTGTTATAGTACATGAAAAATAGAATGTTAGTTTCAGTTAGGAAAATAATAGCCAGAAAGTTAGTGATGCAGAAAGATAGTGTGAGACTTAAGAAGAATAGAAGTAATACAGCCTCAGCAGTAGCTTAATGATATGGTATACAAAGAGAGGAGGAGTTAGAAGAGCCTTAGGATCTTGCAGACTATGAGAGTGAAATGTGACAAGAGGATGAAGCTAGTGTGGAAGAAGAGGAAGAGCTGAGCATTAGGCAGACTTTATGCAGGAGCACAGCAATGTATTTTTGAGATAATTTTTTAAAGAGGCTTTGAAATGAGTTAGGCCAGGTACAGAGAGACCTGGTAGCTAGAGGTAGTGAATTCTAAAGTATAGAGACAAAGTATGAATACAAAGAGTGACCTGGTTTTCCTGTGGGTTTTGAGATGGCCAAGAGGTTTTTGTCTTCTGATCATAGGGATTGATTTGGTATGTAAGGTGTGACTAGATCAGCTAATGCAGGGCAGGCAGTAGGCTTGAAAATAAGGTTGTGCAAGGTGGATAGTTGAATAAAGGCAAGTTGGTTGAGCAAATCATGGCAGTTTAATTCTAGGAGTGGTTTACAGTGGTGTGTGTGATATTTAAAATTTGTGACCAACTTTGCAATTGTGTTGCAGCACTGTTCCACCTTGCTTGGGGTAGAAGTCTGTAAGTTAGTTAGGATAGGGGCACCATAAAGAAGGGAGAGAAGTAAAAATGTTTTTTCAATTGTAGTTTTGGTTGCTGCAGTAAACAAATGTTTGCTTCTATGTAAGAGCACCATTTTGATGAGTTCTCTTTATATGTTGCTGTATATGGGGGTTGAATGAAAGTTTATTGTCAATGATGACTCCTACCAGTTTGATTTCCTGCACAATTTCTATGACAGTCTAGTCAGATGCAAGGATGTTAAAATGACCAGTGACAGGGGAGGTGTTTTGAGGATGAAAGAGTACTAGTTTCGTCTTCTTTGGATTAAGAAAGAGTTGGGCATTTCTTAGCCACAAATCGACTTCAGTAAAGGACTGCTGAGTTTTTGAAAGTAGTTCTGGTAGTGACTGAGCAGTACAGATTATGGTGGAATTATCAACATACTGAATGAGGGTCCCAGGGTGAGATGCATTGGGAAGGTTGTTTGTGAAAATGTTGAAGAGTAGGGGTCCTAGGATGGAGCCTTGAGGAACTTCAGTAGGGTTGTAGAGAAAGGGTGAGAGTTCATTGGACCATTTCACTGCTTGTTTATGATCCCTGAGGTAGCTCTGAAACCATTTTACTGTGTTATGTGAGAAGCATAAGTTAGACAATGCGTTCAATAGTAAGGAGTGAAACACTGTGTCAGAGGCCTTGGAAAGATCAAGGAATACTGTGGCTGTATAGCATCCTGCATCTCTGGCCTTGTTCATGGTGTCTGTAAAAGATAACAGGGCGTGTGCTGCGGCTAGGTTGGAAGTTATGTTGGGTTTTGGTTAAAAGATTGTTTTGCAACAGATATTGCATTACCTGCTGATGGACACCTCTCTCAAGAATTTTGGATATGGGTGACAAGATGGATATAGGACGGAAATTAGATGGATCAAAAGAGTTGCCTCCTTTGTGAATGGGGGTAATGCGAGTTTGTTTTCATATAGTAGGTACTTCTGATTCGGATAAAGACCTATTTATAAGGATACTGATTGGGTAGGCAATTGAGTTAGCAGCCAGTTTGAGGCAGTGTGGTGGAAGATTACCAGCTGAGATAGAGCAGGGTTTTAGTTTTTGCAGCAGTTTCTTAATGGTGTCAATGGGTATGACATGAAATGAGAATGGGGTTTGTATGACATTTTGTTGAATAGGGGGGTTATTAATAAAAGGGTTATAAGTAGCTGATGGCCTGGGGTTGGTGTCTGAATAGGTTGAAGGGTGGGGGTGTCCAGCAACAGGGGTGTTAGTTAATAGGTCTGATATTGATTTTATGAAGTGCTTGTTAAAGTCTTCAGCTATTTGTGATGGAGGGGTATCAGCAGATAGGCTGTGCTCTCCATTTGTTTCAGGGTTAAGTACAGAAGATATGGAGTGCCAAAATTTACTGGGGTTGTTTTTATGCTGGAGTTGAAGCTGGGAATAATATGACTTCATATCTCTGTTGATGAGTTTTGTCACTTTGTTACAGACTGTTTTGAAATTAACTTGATTTTGTTCATTTTTATTTCTAGGTTAACCAGGCTAGGTCCCTTTGCTTTATCAGGTGTTTACATTCCTTAGAGAGCCATGGTGCAGAGTTCTTTTTATTATTTTCATACGAATGGGAGCTAAGGCATTAAGTATGTGAAAGAAGGTGTCATTAAAGTATAGTATAGCATCATTAAGAGGTAGTTCTTTAAGGGGTGTCCAGTCTATTTCATGTAGGAGAGTGCTGAATTTATGCTGATAAAAATTAGTTGAGTTCCTAACTGATTTTACAGTGTGTACTCTTATTTGTTAGGAGATTGTTCTAAGAGAATAAGCTGGCAGATGATCACACCGGGAGCTACACAGTGTACCAGAAGAGGGGTAATTGGTAGGCTGGGATACTAGGATCCAGTCTAGGGTGGAATGGCAGGTAAAATCTTTGTTGTATATTGTTGGAGTACTGATAAGCTGAGAAAAAACATACAGATTTATACTATTTGTGGGGGAACTGGAAGCTATGGTTTGCCAGTCTATATTTACGTCTCTAAGATTATTGTTTTGAGGTTTATTGTTTGGGATATCCAGGATAAAATATTTTCCATCACTAGTATACTGTTACCTGGTGGGATACACATTACTAGTACGCAAATTCTTTTTGATATGTTGAGGTTCAAAAAAGAGATTAGTACCTCAGCACTGGAAAAGATAGGTATATTACTGATGTAGGGTGTGATGTTGAACGTAGAGGGATATAGACGTGCTATTCCCCCCCGCCCTTTTTTTTTAGAGCTATCTCGTCTGGTTACTGAAAAGTTTGGAGGTATTAATTCTGAGTAGTTTACATTGTGGTATAGCCATGTTTCAGTAAGGGCTTGTATGTCAGGTTTATTTTGATCAATCCACGCATGCAGTGGGACTACTTTATTACATATACTTCTAAGGTTCAGTGCAAGTATGTTTAAATCTTCGAGGTTACTCTTGTGGTTAGGATTAGAGGGTGGGCCAGAGTTAGGATGTATGTCTCTATATTTGAGTAGATAGGTAATAAGGAATGAGTACGGTGGGAAGTGTTTTTTATTCCTAGCTGATGGTACCGGTGTCGAGTGTGGTTTTATAGGAGGTGAGGAGACCAATTTGTGGCTTGAATAATATGGGAGGGTATATGGGAAAAGCTGGGAGGAGATATGTGAGAAGCTGTGTTGTTTATTGAGAAGATGGTTGGAGGAGGTTGTTGATGTGTATTGGTGTGTCGGGGTATGTGAGGATATAGCTGTAGCAAGGTTAAGAATTAAGAGTAAAAAAGCTAGGCAGGTTAGGAGAAGCATGTCAACTGTGAAAGTGGGTTTAAAACTGTAAAAGTGGTATTTATGTGTTTGAATGTAATATCAGGTGTAAACAGAGATTATGTTATCTTGTGTTATATATGCAGGTGAAGGTAAGGCTGGAATACTTTGACATCAGGGTGGGCTTTGACAATGTGGTTAGGTGTTTTGCCTTGTGATTTGTGATAAGGAGGGGTGGGGGAGATGCAATTGGTCAGTAGTAAAATTATGGTGCAATGTTAGTGTGTATAGTAGAAGAGAAGGTGGTAAGCCTGGTGTTAATGGAAGACAGTTTGAGGTGGTGACTGTATTGTGAGGGTAAAGTAGAGTAAGATGCAAAGAATTATAGTAGGGGGATGACAATTCAAGGTGATGGATGTAAGGGAAAACAGATAAGTTTGGTTAAATAAAAGAAGATAAGGTGTGAATGAAAAGTGGGTGTGGACAAGGTAGAGTTGTATATAACTGGATCATAAGAATGAGGGGGAGTGGGAGTGGTTTGCTTAAGATAACAGTAGAAGTGCTGGGAGTGGATGGGATATGGGGGATGGGCAGGGGAGTGGAGTGAGCAAAGCGAATGAAGCGGGAAGAACCCCCCCCCCCCCCAGATGGTTTACCACCATAAACACTCAGTGAGGTAGAATGTTCATGGATACAAAGACAAGGTGTCTGAACTCTAAATACTTGACTCGAGTCACGGCATGTTATTTTATAGTTTTAGTCTTTTCAATGTCTTTCCAGGGATATATTACACTGATAAGAGTAAAACATGCTTAAGTGTTAATGTAGCTTCGTCTTTAGCAGTAAAAAGCCTGTGAATGGGGGTGAGGATATCCTTCCACCAGATTCAACACTACAAAACAGAACAGACTACTGCATGACTTAACAAATTAAGTTATTAGTTTGAGTCTTAGAAATTGCCTTACATAGATTTAACTCGGTGTATTTGTTCCTTGTGAACTTTTGCAACTGCAGGTGAAATTCAGCAGTTCAAGTTCTTTAGGTAGTGGGATATGATAACTTTTGCTGCAGCAGCAGCAGCAGTAGTAGTCAGACTTACACATGCTTGTTTCAATAGATTTAACTCGGTGTATTTGTTCCTTGCGAACCTTTGCAACTGCAGGTGAAATTCCGCTGTGCAAGTTCTTTAGGTAGTGAGACATGATAACTTTTGCAGCACCAGCAGTAGTCAAACTTACATGTGCTTGTTTCACTGAGAAAGTGAGAAAAAAAAGTTAAGTATTTCTTGATGGTTAAACTTGTTAGGTACAGTACTATTTGTCTATAATCATCCACATTAACTAATATTTGGCAAACAAGAGTGGTGCACTATATTTCGCAGTTGTGCATTTCAGCTTTCTAGCCTTCAAACAGGACAATAAGAAAGCTTACAGTAGATATTTGTAGGTATGCAAGTTTGGGATTACTGAAAACAAAAATGGTGGCTTCCACAGTATAGAAGGACAGAAAGAAAAATGAAGTAAACTAACAAGACATACATGTTTGCATGCAAGTGTGGAGTTACTGAGATCTAAGTTTACAGATGTTAGAGGGACAGGCAGCATGCCCGCAGTGGTGCAGCGGTTGGTGTTGTCACCTCACAGCAAGAGGCTGTCCGGTTCAATTCTCGGCTGGAGCGCTTTCTGTGTGGAGTCTGCATGTCCTACCCGTGGTTGAATGAATTTAAAGACATGCAGGTAGGTGTGTGTGGGTGTGCCTTCCTTGAAGGTTAGGTGCCGGGCTGGCAAATCAACACCGTAAAAATTCACTGCCAATCATTAGTGGACCAGAGTTCCGCTGTGGCGACCCCTAACCGGGAAAAGCTGAAAGACAGTTGGGGGACAGGCAGTATATGACTGTTAGTTCACACTTTTTGCTACACAACATATAGTTTGTAAATCTGATATTTAAGCACTTGGAAAAGGCAGCCAGCTAGAGTGTGTAGCATATATGGAAAAAAGAAGCAAAACTAGGCAATGACAAAACTCTTCACAAACAGAAACCCTCGTATATTAGCACCCACCTACATTATCCAGTAACCGTGCTGTTCACACAAACATAAAATCAGGTATTACAACAGTAGCCTTCAGTAGAAGTGAGTAGAAACATATATACATAACATAAACATATGCACTACAGATTAGCAGGGAGAAAAAAAAAAACACTTAGCCAGATGGCAACAGACTACAGACTTACTTGATGTAAATGCAGTACAAACACCAAAAGAAATGGTTTCACTGAATCATAATGCAAACAAACAGCTAATAGAAACTTCCTAATACAATTGTACGCATTGACAGCAGAAAGACAACACTTGCTGCTGCTACTACTACTACTGAAACCTAGAGTAAAATGTCAGTAGAAACATGCTGATATATTTACTACACATTAACAGCAAAAGACAATACTTAGCCGGAATTAAACACAGTGAAATCTTAGTTGTATTTTTCTAGTACAGGGTTGAACCAAAATGAAATAAACCATAACTGTTAAGAAAATACAATAATCCAATGTACCTTCTTGTACAGTGAAGTAGATGGATGGGAGAACACTTAGAACATGGTGTAGTGAAGTGATTCTGAGTTTGCAGCCACAAAGGCAAAAGTAGTGGAAGAAAGTACAGTTTTGTACCTACCATAAATGTAGATGTTCGATTGCTAATACAGCTGCAGTCATAACAGATGGGTTTCTCCTGCCGTCAGGTGGGTCCTCGGTCGGCCGAATTCCAAAGTCTAGGTCCGGCGTCGTTTGTCGTCGCTTCTTCCCTGACGTCAGTGCAACAGGGGTATAAAAGAACCAGCCGACGCCATTTTCTTCAGTTTTTCTTGCCCCAGATGTCAGGTGCCCCCAGAAGGAAGGCAATACATAAATTTGTGTGACAAAGCAATGCAATACAATTCAAATATAGTAGTGCAAGCAAATACATCCAGAAAGAATACCCCAATCAGGTAGCATGAGTAGGTGTTAGCCAATAGTCCTGTCCCAAGAGGGGAAGGAGGGAGGGAAACCTGGACTGCAGCTGTATTAGCACTCGAACATCTACATTTATGGTAGGTACAAAACTGTACTATGTTCATCGTGCATACAGCTGCAGTCATAACAGATGGGTAGAATCCCAAAGCTAAGAAAGGGGTGGTAGGCACTAGGTGGAACTAGGAGGAGCCAGAATGCCCTGCAAGACTGCAGTGGCAAAGCCCGCTCTGGATTTGGAGTATAATGGAAGGTGGTAGTGCTTGGAGAAGGTATGCACAGAGCTCCAAGTGGCTGCTTCCAAAATATCTTTGGTAGGAACTCCTCTGAGAAAAGCTGCAGAGGTAGCCGTGGCCCTTGTGGCGTGAGATCTGATGCCTGTAGGTACAGTTTTGCCATGAAAAGAATAGCAAAAGCGTATGCAGTGGGCTATCCATTTTGAGATAGTCTGTTTGGAAATTGGCTTTCCTTGTGCTCCTATAGCATAGGACACAAAGAGCTGATATGATTTCCTGAAAGGCTTTGTTCTGTCCAAATAGTAACGCAGTTGTCTGTGGATGTCCAAGGAATGTAGTAATCTCTCCCCTTTGTTTTGAGGATTAGGATAAAAGGTAGGTAAGTGTATAGCCTGATTCAAAGCTACCCTGGATACCACTTTTGGCATAAAGGACGGGTTGGTTCGTAAGGAAACTCTGTCCTGATGGAAGATGATGAAAGGCTGCACAGCCATGAGAGCTTGTAGTTCCGATACCCTACGAGCTGAGGTAACAGCCAAAAGGAAAGCTGTTTTCCAGGGCAAATATTGCAAATCTGATGAGGCAGCTGGCTCAAAAGGAGGCAAAGTCAGTTTTTCTAGAATGAAATTGAGATCCCAAGCAGGTATTGGTTGTTTCCTTGGGGGTTTTAGATTCTTAGCCCCTCTGAGGAACTGTCTTAAGAGGGGGTGAGAGAATAAGGGTGGCTCAGTATTGTATTCTGCAGAAATGGCTGAGGCATGGATTTTGATGGAGGAGAAAGAAAGTCCACTGCTTAGCAGCTCAGCTAGATACTGTAATATTTGAGGTAAATTCAGTTTTCCAGGATCCTGGCCCTTTTTCTCATTCCAGACACAAAACCGCTTCCATTTTGCGGAGTAAGCTTTTCTGGTAGACGGCCTTCTGGCCTCCAAAATGACATCCTGCACCTCCTTGGAGAGTAGTGTCTGTTGTGGTGCTAAGGAATCTTCCATGCGGCTAGATTGAGTGTTTTTAGCTGGCTGTGAAGAGTTTGGAAGATGTGCTGAGTCAGAAGAAGATGCATTAGAGGCAGGGTCCATGGTGGGGAATGCGTCAGGCTCCTCAGGAGTGGGTACCAGTGTTGTCTTGGCCAGTCTGGAGCAATGAGAATCATCTTTGGTCTGTCTGCTCTGGTTTTTAATAGTACTTTGGGCAGCAGAGGAAGAGGTGGGAAGGCATAAACTGTCATTGATGTCCAACTGAAAGAGAGAGCGTCCAATCTCCAGGCCTTTGGGTGAAAAATCCTTGAGCAGAATTTTGTCAATTGGTGATTTTCGTGGGAAGCAAAGAGATCTATGTCTGGTCTTCCCCATGCTTGAAATATCTCTGTAAAAACTTGAGGATGCAACTTCCATTCGTGTGGATCTGTCATATTTCTGCTTAGGTTGTCTGCCAGTGTGTTTTCCTTGCCTGGCAAGTACTGTGCTTGTAGTTCGATCTGTAAGTCCATGACCATGTTCCAAAGTGACATGGCCAGTCTGCATAGGGGGTATGAATGGGTTCCTCCCTGTTTGTTTATGTACCACATTACTGTGGTGTTGTCCGTCCTTATCAATAGCTGACCTGGTTGCAGGAGGTCTTTGAAAGCTATAATAGCATTTATTACTGCTAGCATTTCCTTTTGATTGATGTGTAGGTGCTTTTCTTTTTGGGACCATTTGCCCTGAATGCACTGATCTGTCTTGTGCGCCCCCCAGGCGTAGTCCGAGGCGTCTGTTGTGATGACTTGCGTTGCTTGTGGCTTGCTGAATGGGAGACCTGTGTTTGCTTGGCATGCTTGAGCCCACCACAGAAATTCCTTTTGAAGACAAGGAATCAGTGGTATTATTGTTTCCAGGCTGTGGCTGTGTTGAGACCATAGGTTTTTCAGGTACCATTGAAGTTTCCTCATATGCAGCTTTGCACATGGGATTAGTAAGATGCAAGATGCCATGAATCCCAGAGCCTGCAGGATTTTCCTTGCAGTCAGCCTGGTGCAATTTGCTAGTGTTCTGAAGTATTGAGTTAGTTGCCCCTGCTTCTCTGGAGTGAGGGTAGGCCATCTGGGTGTTTGTGTCCAAGTTGGCACCCAGGAAAATTATTTTCCGAGAGGGTATTAACCTTGATTTCTTTTTGTTGACTGTGTATCCCAGAGAATTCAACAACATTATTACATAAGCCAGATGTTCCAGTAAAATGTGCTTGCTGTCGGCTTGGATCAGGCAGTCGTCCAAACAGGGGTATATTTGTATCCCTTGAAGTCTGCAGTAGGCAATTACTGATGCCAGGCATTTCGTGAATACTCTGGGCGCAGTAGATAAGCCAAAGGGCAACGCAGAGAATTGATAATGGGTTGAACCTGCAAGAAATCTGAGGTATCTTCTGCAATTTTGTCTGATTGGGACATGCAGGTATGCCTCCTTGAGGTCCAATGTAACCAGCCAAGACTCCTTGCCCAGCATGGGAAGAAGCTTCTGTAGAGTGAGCATCTTGAATTTTGGTACGAGTAGAAATGTGTTTAGGATGGATAGGTCCAAAATAGGTCTCCAATCTTTTCCCTTCCTTGGTATCAGGAATAGTCTGGAATAAAAACCTTGACCTTGTTCATGCGTAGGTACCTCTTGAATAGCTTTCATGTCTATGAGATCTGAAATTAGTCTTTGTGCCTCTGCCCTTTGATTGTGTGGCAGGTTTGGTATGCCTCTCATTTTTGGAAGGGTGTGAAAATGGAATCTGTAGCCTCTCTTTATAATGTCCAGGATCCATTTGTCTTTTGTGACAATATGCCAATTTTTTGAAAATAATGCCAGTTTTCCGCCTAAAGGTGCTGCCATTTGAGTCTTGCTTGGCATGCAAAGGGGAAAGTCATTGGGCTTGCTTTCTGAATGGTTGCGAGTTATCCTCACCACCTCTTTGTGTAGGAGCTTGCCATTGTCTGCCTCTAAACGATCCTTGGGATTGCCCTCTGCCCCTCGGGCGCTTGTATCTACCTCTTTGGGGTCTGTCCGTGGCTGGAAAGGACCAATTTTTGGAAGGCCAATTTCTACTGAAACGTGGGGGTTGTCCCTGTAGAAAGTCTTTCACTGTTTGCATTGATTTAGCCTTTTCCTCCATTTTCCTTAATACCTCCTCAGCATTAGCACCAAATAATACATCCTTTTGTAGAGGGGCATCTAGTCATTTGGCTTTGACATGATCTGGTAAGGTTTGTTCCTTGAGCCAGGCATGCCTACGTATGACTGATCCTGTAACAGCAGCTCTACATGAGGCCTCTAGAGCATCAAAACCACATTGTAAGGTATGTTTACCCACTTGTTCTGCACTATGCATCAAATCCTGCAACTCCTTCAAGTCTGGTTGTTCAGGTTGTGACATTTTACATTTCAATTGTGATAACAAAAACTGTTGGTACTTTAGCATATGGAACTGACATTTTAATGCCCTCATGGTTAAGGTGGCCGAGGTATATACCTTTTTTCCCCACCTTTCTAAGGATCTGGAATCTCTCTCGGAAGGCAATGGATTTTTAGCCGTGGAGGCCTTAATTCCCTTGGGGCCCTGTGAGATAGTTTCTGGGTCAGCAGCATGGCTTTTGTATAGAAATTGGTGTGAGTCAGGAACCCTGTAGTACCTGTCAGGCTTGAATGGAGCTGGAGGTAGAGAATCCGGGTTAAGGCAGGCCTCCGAGTACACATCATCTAGTATGTCCAAGACAGGAGGTATAGCTAGAGGCCTGTGCTGAGGTAGCAAGAGAAATTCCCTAAGCCTTTTCTTGGAATCTGAATAATCTAGGCCTTCCCAGTGGAAGTGTTCCCTTAAGGTATGCAAAGTTTCCCCAAATGAGTAATCCTCTGGGGGGGAGACAGAGGGGATGGACTCCTCAGCATCAGAATCTTCAAAAGGGGAGTAAGAATGTTCCTGTTCATCAGAATGCTCTGAAATAATGGAGCCCTGATCAGAGGAGGGGGATTCTTCCTCCACTCTGGGCCTTTTGTCCGGGGGCGGTTGTGAACCCCTGATAAGAGTAATCAAATCCTCAGCCATTTTGAGCATCTGTTTTTTAGGCATGGGGCCTGGAGATGGGCATTGTGTAGCTGGTCTCTTAGAATGCATGGCTGCTTTAGACTTAGTGTAAGCCTTGATGGAAAAAGAAGATGAAGGTCTGAAGACACCTTGAGAGGAGGTAGACCTGTCCACATTTTGAGATTCACCACCAAGAGTGGCTTCGGTATCTGTAGTCGGGGTGTGGGCCGAGGAGCCTACGACCTCAGGCACAGGAGACACCGCCAATGTAGTGTCGTCAGTAGTCAGGGGCTGCGTAGGCGCCTCGCTGAGAACCGGACCACGTGTAGACGGCTTTGACGTGGTGTCGGTAGAGGCCGCGGACCTCGTGTGTCGGTCCTTGTCTTTGCGTTTTTTAGACAAAACTGGAGTCGGAGTATTCGACGACATAATATAGTTAAATTTTTGGCCAAAATAATGCTGGGCGAACTCCGCCCAACGCTTAATAGTGCGTTTATTGAAAGTAGCACAAAAGCGACAGACCGACATGTCGTGGTCTGGGCCTAAACAAGGAATACAGAGGGAATGGAAATCCTTATGCGGTATTTGCTTCCCACATGAAATACAATTATTAACTTTGTCTGACATCGGTCTGAGGCAAGAAAAGTTTCCCCAACGGGGTACTTAGCTTTCAAGAAGACTTCGGTTGCAAAATTTTCGTAATTTCAGGAGCTGGCCGACCGGCACTTGCGAACTACTTCTGCTTCGGGCACCGCGCAGCAAGAAAGACTGAAGAAAATGGCGTTGGCTGGTTCTTTTATACCCCTTTTGCACTGACGTCAGGGAAGAAGCGACGACAACCGACGCCGGACCTAGACTTTGGAATTCGGCCGACCGAGGACCCGCCTGACGGCAGGAGAACCCATCTGTTATGACTGCAGCTGTATGCACGATGAACATCAAGCTGATATGCAGGGAGGACCTGTCAGTTCCTTCAGTGGAAAGCAGTTACTCCCCCCCCCAAATGGTTTACCACCATAAACAATCAGTGAGGTAGAATGTTCACTGATACAAAGACAAGGTGTCTGAATTCTAAATACTGGATTCAAGTCACAGCATCTAATTTAATACTGAAGGGATTTTCAATGTCTTTCCTGGGATATATTACACTGATGAGAGTAAAATATTCTAAAGTGTTAATGTAAAAGGCCTGTGAGTGTGGGTGGGGATATCCTTCCAGCAGATCCAACACTACAAGACAGAACACATTAATACATGACTTAACAAATTAGGCTATTAGTTCAAGTCTTGGAAATTGCCTTACATAGATTTAACTCAGTGTATTTGTTCCTTATGAACTTTTGCAACTGCAGGTGAAATTCAGCTTGTAAGTTCTTTAGGTAGTGGGATATGACACCTTTTGCAGCAGCAGCAGCAGTAGTCAGACTTACATGTGCTTATTTCAATACTTGTAGAGTGAAGCAGCTGGATGGAGAGAACACTTGGGACATAGGGCACTTGGGGGTATTTAAGTAATTCAGAGTTTGGAGTCACAAAGGCAAAAGTAGTGGGAGAACAAGTCAATAAAATATAAAATATTTAATAAAAAATAAAATGGAAAACATGAGAATATGAAATATTTAAGTGTAATAAACATCAGAGTTTCAATGACAGGAGAAATAAAAATAACAGTTGGATAGATTCAAGCAGATGCAGAAAAACAATACTTAGCTAATCTCACTGTAATTCCTGACTGTCTAAAGAAGAGCTGTTCCCTAGCTAACTTAATTAATACAGCAAGGCAAGATTAGACGCTGAGATGCTTACTTCTACAAGGCAACGTGATGATCTTCCCACCTACACTGATCTAACCGAAATGAACTGACTTTGATAACTGTCAGATTTTTACATCAGGTTCCAAAGAAAACAAAACAAGCTGATCTGAGAATTCCATCCCCTCAGTGCTGGTTACAGAATGACATCACATTTGATCACATGACTGGTAGAGTACAGACTCAGAGCTTTTCCAAGATGTGTTGCAGTATTTGAAAAATACAGAATTCTTTGTTTAAACAAACATTTAATCAATTATAACACTGTCGATACATGTTTAACATAAGCATCTGTACAAGTCAGTGTGACAGTCAAATGACAGAATATTATTTACAAAACTCCAGCTAACTATGCTGGCATATTTAACACATTCACTGTCCCATTCTCCACAGCACAGATGGCAATAGCTCACATCGACACACACACACACACACACACATATACCCACCTGCATGGTCTAAGACAGAAACTAAACATCATAAAATTTTTCTTGTGAGGACTAGCTCCACTGCACCTTCTACACCCTCTCCTAATTAAATATATCAACTTTTAGGTCACACTACAGTGGGAAAATGGCATATACTCCTCACTGGTATAATACTGAGTCTGTCAATGTCGGTTTTACACCCTTTTTTCACTTTTATGCAGTTTAGACTAATGCCACTAGACCTACATGCACAAGCACACACACGCACACTTTCCTCTGCAATTTTCCACAAGTAGTATAACACAGAGTTCAAGAATTAAAGCAGTGGGATCAAATACAACTTTGTGCTGCACTGAAACCTTTAAGAGAAGAATAGCAATCTGAGCTGAATTTCACAACTGAACACATTTCTTACTGCTGCCAGATAGTCATAATGAAATCCCCAACAGCATGAGACATTTTATACACAGGTGGTCACATTACTTCACTGTCACTCTAACATTCTGAATTACATTCAGATTCCCCTTATAGTGTTGTGCTAAACTTCTCATTAACCACAGAATAATATTCACTTACAATACTTCTTTACTGACTTGTTATTCCACCAAAAGTAAAAATCGTAGATACTTTATCAGAACTTTTTTTCCCCTTGCTTTCTTCTTTACAACATGCCAAAATTTTGAGTGATAAATGGTGGGATCAAACTAAGCGGTGTGCTGCAATGAAACCTCCCAAGGTAAAATTGCAATCTGTGGTGCTTTTTGAAGCTGAATATTATATTGCTAAAGCATTTATTTAAATACTTATTTGTTGGTTAGTATCTCATAAGAGAACACTGACTATCTCTTTCAGACATTTTTTTTGTAAAACCTAGGGTTATAAGAGTAGTAACAACTGATGCATACAATCACAAAAGTCTTTACAACTACAGTTTAGATCAAAGAATATGCTGCATGGAGCAGACTAACAGTTTGGTCAGACAACTATTTACAAAATGTACTGACTACCAGAAGTTGTTGTTGAGTTTAAATATGGGCAATAGTTTAAAAGAGGAAAAGTGGGTGAATGCAGAATACACAAAGGGGAAGAGATTCTGATGTGTGGTGTATAGAAGGGGAGAAAGTGCTGCATGAAGTTTTATAATGAAAACTCAAACTGGGGATTGAAATATAAGCCTTTTACACAGGGACAAAAAATTCACTGATTTAGAATTATTCACTGCCACAGTCTGACATTTTGAACTATACTCAAGTCACCATTGTGGGTGGTGTCACGAAATTCTGTTTGGTATGCAAAATACAACAACTTAAAATACTTCTTGACTGGTTTACCATTACATTAGAAAGTAGAGTTGTGTAAGAACTTGCTATAACAGCACATGGCCCTACTAATCACTCAGCTTTCAAGTTAGACTTGGAATCTACTCCTTTGTGAAAAAGCCCCAGAAGAAGCCACTGCCCTATTGGAATGTGCTTTGGGGCAGGAAGCCAAGGTCTTACCATATTGCAAGTAGCAGAAAGAGATAGCCTTAGAAATCCAAATTGTAATGGTTTGTTTGAAGACTGCCTGGCCCAACAATGGGATCATAAATGATGCAATCAGCTGCTCAGCTTTTCTGAAGGATTTAGCTTTATGCAGATAAAATATGAGTTGCATGTGTATGTCCTGAGAATATAAGATTCTTTCTCCCCTGTTCTGTGGATTGGGAAAGAAAGTGAGTAAGTGAATAGCCTGACTGAGGGGCAGCTTGTTCACTATCTTAGGCATGAAAGATGGATTAGCTCTGTAAGTCACTCTCTCCTTGTGAAAAATAAGAAAAGCGGTGGTAGCAATGAGAGCGTGTAACTCAGAAACTCTCCTAGAAGTCATGAGAACCAAGAGAAGGGTAGTTTTCCACGTAAAGAATTTTAGAGAAGCAGAAGATGCTGGTTCAAAAGGAGGCAGTATAAGCTTTTGCAGCACAAAACTAAGATCCCAAGTGGAAAGAGATGGATTTCCTTGGATTAAAATGCAGGTCTCCCCTGAGAAAAAGCTTGATCTCCGCACTAGAAATAAGTGGAAAGGCTAAGAGGGAGACAGGCAGCGATAGCTGACAGGTGACCTTCTATAAAAATAGTAAGTCAAACCTGACTGAAGTAGCTTGCAGAGATATTACAGTCCTGCAGGAACTTGTGATAAGAGTGGATCCTAAATATGTTTGCAACACCAATAGGAAAATCTTTTCTATTTAACTAAGATTTTCTAGTAATGGATCTCCTGGCTTCTTGTAAGACTTGAACAACCACTTCAGAGAAGAGTTGTCTTTTTGGAATTAAAATCCTATTATCCATAGAATCAACTTCATAGGTTGGTACTAGGCTATCGGTCCTAGGGCCTACACAAGCCTAGCCAAACAATTCCCCGACTATTTCTTCCCACAATATTTACTTCCCTGGACCCCTGTCTAACAGGGTGACTGACGTGATCCCCGGGGTGAATTTCCAATCTCCCATCCAATCGTCAAGGTTCCTCTTGAAGAGGGCCAAGGAGGCGGTCTGCTTGACATGTATGGGCAATCTATTCCAGAGTATGGGGAGTCTCTGGGTCAGGAACCTGTCCTTCCAGCATGTTACATTCATTCTGATGACAAGGTTTAGATCCCTGGTGCGTGTGGCTCTGAGGGATTGGGATTTCTTTAAGTGGAGCATATCCAACAGCTCAGGGTTTGACATGGCCTTGTATGTTAAGCAGAGATTGCCTCTGGGTAAATGATATGCCACAAAGTATAGTTGCTGTTTTTTTTAGACGGTCAGCATAGGGCATCTGCTTTAGGCCTGTGATTCTTTTAGTGAGGTACTTCTGCGACCTTTCCAGCTGTTGCAGATGTCTTGTGAGGTACATACCAAACGGGGCACTGTACTCTATAATGACTCTAATGAGGGATGAGCACAGTGGGACAATGACCTCCTTTTTTCTGGATGAAAAGCCCTTAGTGATGAGGTGTGCCACACAGAGGATTTCCTGACTGTTGTGGCGATGTGGTTATCAAAGGTGAGACCACTGTCCACACCTCTGTCCCAAAGTTTGTCATCACACTTTCGGTGTGTAGTGTACCGCCACCTATATGGTAATTCATGGGTACATGTTTTTTCCCAAAGGGGATAACTATACAATCTGAATTAGTTACTTCATTTGTTCTGCAACCTGTGCGTATCTGATCCGATCTCAGATCCGAGCCGGCAGCTTTACTAGCTAAAAGATCTGAGCTCCTAGCTCCTCCCCTTACCCATAAACCCCTGCTACATACTCCCTTTCCCCAGATCTCGTTTGCCGCGGCTGAGAGAAGCTTCAAGTGAGGAGCTCCTAGGCGTGGGCGAGAACTTTCTGGTTCATCAAACCTTAAAAAGTCAGATTCAGATATTTTTTGTTGTGTGTGTTTATTAGCGCCCTAGTCATCGTATATTATTATTAGTTAAAATTTGTTGTGGTAATTTTTGCCTTCATTTTTATTTCCCTCCCCCTTAGTGTGTGAGTGTGTTGTGTATTATGGCTGAAGGGCCCAAAGCCATATTCTCTAAGTGCACTGAGTGTGGCCATAAGCTTTCCCCAGCTGATGGCCACACTCAGTGCGTTCTTTGTCTGGGGGTGGCCCATTTGTCCACCAGCTGCCAAATTTGTGCAGCATTTAACCCCCGGGCCACCAGGGATAGGAGGAACAAGTTAATCCTGGCGGGATTATTACCGCAGCATTCTTCTTCCTCCTCGCCCTCTAAGGCACAGGCTGCAACTGCGGCCCCTGGGCTTTTGGACCCCCCTACCCTGTCTGGGACTCAACCTCCCTCATATTCTCAGGGTCAGGGGGACTCTTCTTCCTCCTCTAGGGAGAACAGGCACAAAGACAAAGAAAAGCACGAGAGTCACAAGAGGCGGGCTGAGACTCATCCCTCAGCCCCGCCATCTAAAGTTGCAAGTCCCTCCATGAGGGCCTCCTGATCCTCTCCCTCTCGGCTCCATTCGCCTTGTTTCTCGACGGAGCAGGAGTATCAGTCTCCCTCGAGGTCTTCGAGGCGGCCCTCCCGGCCTGCCTCAATGACCTCTTCTAGATCGACAAGGAGCCTGACCAACGCGGATATGGATCGGATGATGCGTCGATTTTTGCAGACTCAAATGCAGATGGGGGTGCTCCTGCCCCCCCCCTCCGGGGGGGAGAGCAGCCCCCTTCTTTGCCCCGATAGCTCCATCTCTGACTCAGTTTGGGGTTTCGGAGTCGTCGCATCCAGGCCATTTCGGAACCGGGGAGTTGTCGGCACAGACAGTACCGGTTACTTCGCCGACTTTACCCTCGAGCTTGTCGGATCCTGGCTCTCGGGGCCAAGAGCCAAGCGTCGGATCCGTGGGGGTAGGTGTGTCTTTGGCTCCGTTCAGGTCGGAGCACACTTCCCTCTCGGGTCCGACCGCTTTGGCCCCGACGCCGATCCCTACCTCGGAGCTGAGAGGGCTGCTTTCGGTGCCTGGGGAAAGCGGTTTGCCTTCAGCGTTTGAGGTAGTGGAGAGGGTTCTGTCGAGATCTTCCAGATCCCCGGACCGAGCGATGGATCCTCCCACCCCCCCTACGCATTTGGGTCTATCCTCCATCATCCGGCCACTGGGACAGCCTGCGCCAACACTCCAGTTAGTTCCTTTAGAGGAACAGGACCCCGTGGACGAGCCCTCCTCGGATAGCCCCATTGAGGAGGTCCCTCGCAAACAGAAGTACAAAAGGAGGCACCTGGACTCCCCTGAGTCCCTCACGGAAGACACAGATTTGGATGAAGGGGAAGGTTCCCCAAGATCACCCCCTGAGGATGTCTCCTTTGGAGACATCATGGAAATGTTGCGAATTAGAGGGTGGTGGTCTGCCCAAAAACCTTCCTCCGAATCTGTGTTTCTGGAGGCGTTTGATGTAGGCCCATCTACCTCCTGGGTGTCTCCCCCCCCCCCTGCTGACCCCCTGGTAGACTTAATTACTACCAGGGTGTGGAAGGAACCAGACACCGTGCAGCTAATTCCAAGAAGGCCAGATAAAATTCTTAGTCCTCCCTCGGATAGGCAGGCTTGGTCTAAGGGTTCACCAGTAGATGCCATGTTGGTGGCGGCCGCCACGAAGAAGGAACTTGCACAGGAGATTTCCTCGGTCCATCCTCCGGATAAGGAATCTCGGACGTTGGACTGCATTGGAAAGCGGATGTTTACTTCAGCCACCTTTTCTATAAGGGGGCAGAACTACATGGCACATGTCATCAGACTCCAGCGAGACTTAATAAAGGAATACGCTGGGGCTCCCCCGGAGTCCATGACGGCCGAGGATAAGAGGACTTTCTTGACTCGCATGGCCACTCTGAAATCTATTTCTAACACGTCTATGCGGCTACTCTACCATATCACGGAGGGAGCGGCTAGAGCTAGCGGAACAGGGGTCGCCTTGTGGCGTCACGCCTGGCTCCGCCTTTGCAATTTTGCGGAACCCTTCAAGGAGTCCTTCGCGAACGCGCCCTTTGACGGTTCTTCGCTCTTTGGCAAGACCATCCACGAGACGCTGGTCCAAAGCAAGAAGGACGGGAAGACGCTGTCTGCCGTCGAAGTCCCTTCTCTAATCCCAAATGATCCTTCTCTAGGAATCGGAGGGGACAAAAGAAGATGTGGTTCCGGAAGTCTCAGCAGTCCCGTCCAGCTTCGGACCCCTCGTCCTTCAGAGGCAGAGGAGGACAAGGTGGATGCCGGCCCAGAGGCAGAGGGGGGCCGCGTAATTTCGGGTCTAGAGAACCGTTCTTGGACAGGCCCGCGCAACAGCCCTGAGGGCTTACCCGACTGTCCCTCTCTGGAGGCAGTCGGGGGGGGGGGGGAGTCTGTCGGAGCACCTCCAAAATTGGGAGTCCATTACGATGGATCGGTGGGTGCTCCGAATCACATCCAGAGGTTACACCATTCCCTTTCTAAGTCTTCCCCCTCCTATGAAGCGCCTCCCCAATGTCCCACCCGATCAAAGGGAGGCAGCAGCTTCAGAGGTTTCGAAGCTGCTAGAAAAAAAAAACATCCAGCACGTCCCCCCAGACCAGTTCGGATTGGGCAATTACTCCAGGTTCTTTTTAGTGCCAAAAAAGACGGGGGACTTAAGACCGATTCTAGACCTTTCTTCCCTGAACCTGTTCATTCCCAAAGAAAAGTTCCGGATGGTCACTCTGCAATCAATTCTCCCCCTTCTTCGGGAGAACGACTGGATGTGCGCCATAGACCTCAAGGATGCGTACTACCATATTCTTATGGACAGACGATCCAAGAGGTTTCTCCGCTTTCGGCTGGGAGACAGTCATCATCAGTTCAGGGTTCTTCCGTTCGGCCTCACCATAGCCCCCAGGATGTTCACCAAGGTCATGGCAGTTGTTGCAGCCCACCTGAGACTCCAGCGCATTCAGGTCTTTCCGTACCTGGACAACTGGCTCCTCACTGCCTCCAACAGGCATCAGCTTTGTTCTGCCAGAGACTATTCTCTCACTCTTGCTCAGCGTCTGGCATTTCAATAAACTTCCACTTGAGTGATGGAAGATTTCAGTGGAGCAGCAATCCATTTTATTGAGTTATCAGGTCCAATTATAGCGGTACTTTCTTGTAATTTCCCTTTGTCAGGTGAAAGAGTAGGGGAAACAAATGCTGCTTTGGCCAAAAGGGTGCCAGAAAAAGGAGTTTGGGTGCTTCCGAGTCTTAAGAAGTATTTTTGGAAGAACAGGCAGAGGAGGAAAAACATACCCTATTTAAAGGAAATGGCATCTGTCCTCCAGGCTGTGTGACACAAGTCCCTGGTGCAGAATTAGGGAAGCTGATGGTTGGTTGGCTGGTGAGTGATGTAAACAGATCTACTGAGGAGTGCCGCAGTGAAGGAGGATTATCTGGAAAAACTTTTTTAATGTCCATTCAAGTGGGTCCTCAAAGGAGCAGCTTAGAGTCTGCTAGCACATTATCTTGAGAAGGGATGTATGTGGCTGTGAGCTTGATATCCATCTGGGTGGCATTGATTCCTTGCCTTCTGTGAGAGCCTGCATAATTGCTAAGACCTAGCGCCCTCTGTTTGTTTATGTACCAAATGACTGTGGTGTTATCTGTGTACACAAGCAGTAGCCTGGCTTTCCAAAGGTGGGAGAAGGTATGACGATTTTGTAGAACCACCCTCATTTCCCTCAGATTCATACATTCATTCAGGAATTGAAGTTGCCATTTGTCCTGCACTCGATGTGATCCTGTCCATACTCCTCGTCAGAGGTGTCTGAACTTGTTGAAGAGGAGGAGGTGGTATGAATGGTAGTGATGGACTGAGGATGACTTGTCCCTTCGACCCAAGTAACTCCTTTTTGAGACATGGGAGGAGGGGAAATCAGGGTGCCCAAGGGGTGACAGTCCTGGGACCACAGAGATTTCAAGTACGACTGTATTTTCCTTATGTGAAGTATGGCCAGAGGGAGCATAAGGATGGTGGCTGCCATGAACCCCAAAGCATCCACCTTGCAGAGCAATGGGTCACATAGGAGAGATTGGGGAAAAAAAATGGCACAGACTGTGAACTTTCTCCTGGGAGAAGAAAGCATGCATTTTCTGTGTGTCCAGTCTGCAGCCTAGAAAAAACAGGTCCTGTGTAAGGGCCATATGGGATTTTTTTTGTAGTATTCAGTGAAACCCAGACCTATAAGGAGTCAGAAGAAGATGTGCATTTACTGTTGAAGAATTTCTGGAGAGAGAGGTCATCCAGGTAGGGAAAATTTGGATTCCCTGAGTGCTGTAGTACAATTTCTGAAGAGGCAGCCTGGATCAATAGGTCATCCAGACAGGGGGAAATCTGGATTCCCCGAGTGCGACACAAAGATACTACTGGAGCTAGATGCTTTTTGAACACCTTTGGAGCTGTGAAAAGACCAAAAAACAGAGCAGTAAATTGAAAATGCAAGGAGCCACAGGAAAATCTGAGAAATCTACTGCAAGAAGGTTGAATGGGTATGTGTGCACAAGTGTCCTTCAGATCTAGTGGCACTAAGTTAACCAGAGCTGCTCTACATTTGGTGACTTTAGCTAGAGGTCTGGAGAGTTTCTGCTGTAATGCAAAGCATCCACTGCTGAAAACTGAAAATAAGTATATTTAAGCCTCTGCTGTACTTTGCTGACTGTATTTAATTGAACTGCTGCCTCATTTTTGCTGTTTTTGCCTGCATTCTTTTGCACTTTAGACACTGTTGCTGTTACCTTAAATAGCATAGACTAAGTTCAGATCTGTTGAATCTAGACTGTTTTTGTTATACTTGAGCACTAAACCGGCTATCTTAAATTAGGAGGGCTCGCCTGAATCCTTGTGGCAGAAATGTGTAGATCAAGCCCCATCTAAGTTGGGGATTGCTGGAGGAAGGCTTACTGTGTGCTTTCCTGTTGGTAGCTATACTTAAAAATGTTTATTTTGGCTTGTATTTAAGCCTTGTGTTTGCGCGTTGCTGTGCTTTGTGCACTGGGTGTTAGCAATGCCATGTATAAATGCAAAAGCCTTGAAGCACAGTTTTTCCCTAAACAGCTTTCAGGCAAACCCTCCTAAGCTTCTCTGCTGCACTAGGAGCAACTCAGTTACGCACTGAGCAGTGTTGCTTTATTGATCATCCTTAGCCTACATAAGTATAAGTTCCTCTGGTAATCTTGGAGCTACCAGCAAAGTCCAGTAAAATTGGCCTACTCCCTTCCCTAATACAAGATACTATAAGAACCTGCTATAATGTATGGACTTTCCCATCACCTCTCTGGCCAGCATGATTGACATGGACATCTTGAAGCAATGTAGCAATTGTCTTGTGTATACTGACAACCACGTACTCCTGAAACAAATAATCTATGTGAGAGATGTAATTACACTATGAAGTTAGAGGCAATACTTTCATGTAAGGACAAATCAGACATCAAACAGGCTGTCAGCATATACACATCACCTTCCATATGAAACAAGGACATGGCACATAAACTCACATATGCAGAGGTACTCACTAGAAGCTTACCAAAAGATCAGAGCCTCCCAAACAGAAACCCTTGCACACACAGAAATGGAGAAAACAACCACAACACAATCACACGCACACACAGAAACGGAGAAAACAATCACACACACACACACACACACACACACACACACACACACACACACACACACACATGTGTCTCAACAAATAAGCCCATAAGATGCAACACTTCAAAACCTAATATACTGGTCTCACAGGTGACACCAAAGTGAGAGATATGGATCTCTCTCACCAGGCTGGACAAGGAGTGGGTTATAATTAGCTGCCTGACAAGTACCAGGATCTATCAAGTCACTCAAGCATTCAAGTCACTCAACAAGTACCAGTATGACTCAGTCATAGTCCATGTTGGGGTGAATGACTTGAGATGTACCTCTCTGGACTATCTGGACTATATGAATAGAGACATGACAGAGCTCTCAGATTACGTGTCCCAGGGAGGTTTTAGCCTAGCCCTAAGCAGCATACTACCTTCAACACAGATGATGCCACAATACAAACAAAAAATGATTGACTTTAACAACTTTAACAACTGGCTTAGCTTCTGGTGTCAGTCCAAGGGGATCCCTTCTCCGTCAGCCTGAGAAGACATGATTGACATGTGATGCTGCTTTGCCAGAGATGGTCTGCACCTGTCTCCTATAGGCTTTTGAATACTGGCAACAGCATTAGTCATCCCTATTGTGATTTTCTAGGCAGTTTCAAAACAACCAACCTTCTAACGCAACAAAATCCTCTATAGATAACCTGAAGGTTCTCCTGCTTAATGCTAGAAGTCTAAATAGGAAAAGTACAGTTGTGTACACTTACCATAAATGTAGATGTTCGAGTGTATTCACTGTTGCAATCATTGCATTTGGGTTATCCCTGCCAGGGTAGCCCTCAGCCGGCCCGAATACCAGAGGCTTAGTATTTCTGCGTCGGTTGCTGTCGCTTCAGGACTGACGTCAGGTCGTCAGTAGTATAAAGTAAGGCAGCTGACGCCATTACATCAGTTTTTCTTCCCCTGTCAGAAGCCCCCAAGTGGAAGCCAGGTTATGGTGGAAGAACCAGTAGAAAGTAAATACCAAAAAGTTCCTTGTAAGGAGAGAGAGAGAGAGAGAGAAAGAAGAGGGGGATGGAGGAAGGGAAACCAGGACTGCAACAGTGAATACACTCTAACATCTACATTTATGGTAAGTGTACACAACTGTACTATGTTCTTTGTGTTTCACTGCTGCAGTCAGATTTGGGTTGATTCTCAAAGCTGAGGAAAAGGGTGGAGGCAGTCAAGGAGACTAGGGACTAGCTAGGGTGCCCTGCAAGACTGCAGTGGCAAAGCTTGTCCTGGATTTGGAGAAGACAGGCAGGCGGTAATGCTTGGTAAAAGTGTGAACAGATGTCCAGGTGGCAGTCTTCAGGATGTCCCTGGTGGGGACTCCTCTGAGGAAAGCTGCAGAGGTGGAGGCTGTTCTGGTGAAGTGAATCCTGACCTTCTTAGGGGGGAGATTTTCCATGTTGCTTGTAACAGAAATGGATGCAGTGTGCTATCCATTTGGAAATTGTTTGTTTGGAGAAGGCTTTGCTCTCTGCCCCTGCAGCAAAGCTAACCGGTAACTGATCAGACTTTCTGAATGATTTAGTCCTGTCCAGATAGAATCTGAGCTGTCTGTGCACATCTAGAGAGTGCATGATCCTTTCCCCTTTGTGCGTTAGGGAAAAAGGTGGGCAAATGAATGGATTGGTTGAGAGCCACACTGGACACCACTTTGGGCATGAAGGATGGGTTAGTCCTGAGGGAAACCCTGTCAGCATGGAAGATGATGAAGGGCTCCACAGCCATGAGTTCTTGTAGCTCGGAGACTCTTCTGGCTGAAGTGATGGCCAGAAGACAAGCTGTCTTCCAGGAGAGAAATTTTAACTCTGCTGAAGATGCTGGTTCAAAGGGGGGCAGGGTGAGCTTTTCCAACACAAAGTTAAGGTCCCAAGCTGAGATAGGTGCTCTTCTGGGTGGCCTCAAGTTGCTAGCCTCTCTTAGGAATTGTTTGATCAGAGGGTGTGAGAGAAGGGGATGCTTAGTGTGGAAATGAGCAGAGATAGCAGAGGCATAAATTTAATAGAGGAAAAAGACAGACCACTGTGTAGCTAGTCAACTAGGTAATCCACGATGAGAGGTAGGGAGGGTTGTGCCATATCGACTCCCTTAGCCTGAATCCAGGTGCAGAACCTTTTCCATTTGTCAGCATAAGACTTTCTAGTGCTAGGGTGTCTGGCCTCGTGTATAACATCTAGAACTTGTTTACTGAGGTTGACAGATGGATCAGTGGTCAGAATGAAAGCCAGGCTGCCAAACTGCGGGTCTGCAATTGGAGATACATGAATTTTCCTTCCCTCTGGGTCAGGAGGGTTGCGGTCTGAGTGAGATGCCATGGTGGCAGTGAGGACAGGCTGACAGCAGTGGGTACCACTGCTGGCGAGGCCAGTCTGGAGCAATAAG
This sequence comes from Protopterus annectens, assembly GCF_019279795.1. NCBI lineage: Eukaryota > Metazoa > Chordata > Ceratodontiformes > Protopteridae > Protopterus > Protopterus annectens. The sequence goes on along the minus strand of NC_056742.1, from coordinate 316,728,262 downwards.
AATTATCCTTGGTTTTTCCTCCCTTATTTTGAGCAGTACCCTGGTGATGAGTAGTAATAGAGGAAATACATAGACCGATAGATTGACCCAGGGGAAGGATAGGGCATCCACTTTCCAAGCCATGCAGTGATACTCCCTAGTGCAGATCTTGCTGAGCTGATGGTTGGTGTGGGAGGCAAAGAGGTCAACCTTCGGGGTGCCCCATTTCTGAGTTATTAGGGTGATGGTTCTTTGGTCTAGCTGCCACTAGTGTGGGTCCAGAAGATTTCTGCTTAAGTGGTCTGCCAGAGAGTTTAGAGAACCTGGTAGGAATTATGCTAACAGGTGGAGTTGCATGGCAGAGGCTGTGTGCCAAAGGGTCATGGCCAGCTTGCAGAGAAGGTAGGAGTGAGTCCCTCCCTGCTTGTTGATATATCACATCACAGTGGTGTTGTTTGTTTTGATCAGGAGAGCTCCTGGGGAGAGAAGGGGCCTGAAATCTGTCAATGCATGCTGGACAGCTAACATCTCTTTTTGGTTGATGTGCAGATGGATTTGCTGTGGGATCCATTGGCCCTGTATACACCCGCTGTCCAGGTGTGCACCCCAGACATAGTCTAATGCATCTGTGGTCAGCTTCTGGGCAGCAGAGAGTGTTGAGAAAGGAAGTCCCTTGTTGTGGGAGCATGCTGCTGCCCACCAAAGAAAATCTTTCCTTAGACAAGAGTTTCCAGGTCTTGAGAGTGTTGACACCAAAGGCTTTTTAAGTACCATTGAAGTTTCCTCATATGCAGTCTGGCATATGGAATGAGAAGAATGCAAGATGCCATGAACCCCAGAGCTTGCAGGATTTCCCTTGCAAGATACCTGGGGTCTGGTGGCTAGTCTAGTTGAGAGAAGTAGGCTATCAGGTAAGTTTGATTTTCTGATGTAAGGAGTGCCATCTGGGATGCTGTGTCCAGGCTTGCTCCCAGGAATATAATCCTTAGGGTGGGTACTAGTTTGGATTTCTTTTCATTGATAGTGTTCCCTAGGGAGGTCAGTAGGGACTTTACAAAGGTGCTTCAGCAGCTTTTCCTGACTGTCTGCCTGAATTAGGCAGTCGTCTAAGTATGGGTAAATTTGGATATTCCTCTGTCTGCAAAAGGCAATGGCGGGAGCCAGACATTTTGTGAAAACTGTGGGAGCAGTAGATAAGCCAAAGGGAAATGCAGAGAACTATAAGTGCAGAGATCCTGCCCTGAAACGTAGATATTTCCTCCATGATTCCCTGATAGGAATGTGGAGGTAGGCCTCTTTTAGATCTAGGGTGGCTAGCCAAGCATCCTTGGACAGCATGGGTAGCAGTTGCTGGAGGGTGAGCATTTTGAATGTTGGTATCACCAGGAAGGTGTTTAGAATGGATAGATCGAGGATGGGGCGCCAGGTGCCCTCTTTTCTGTGTACCAGAAAAAGTCTGGAGTAGAAACCTTGGCCTACCTGTTCTGCAGGAATGTGCTCTACTGCCCTCATAGAGAACAAGGAAAGGACTTGCTTTTTCGCCTCTGCCCACTGGTTTGGAGGTAGATCTGGGAACCCTTTTGGGGTTGGAAGTGTGTGGAAAGAAAATCTGTAAACTTGGGACACTATGTTGAGGACCCAGCAGTCGTTGGTAATGATGGCCCAGGTGGTTGTGTGAAAGGAGAGTTTTCCTCCTAGAGGTAAGTGCACGTGGGCAGAGGGAGGGGGTGGGGGAGGAGAGTCATTGTGAGTTCTTACCATGAAGGGGTGGCTTAGAACTCCCTGGTTTGGAAGTGGAGGAATTCCACTGTTTTGATCTCTGCATTCCCTGTGGCTGCTGTCTGGGGGGTCTGCTTCCCCGGGGTCTAGGCTGAACTGACCTGGTGGGAGCAGGAAAGGACCAGTGCTTGGAGGAGTAATGCCTGCTGAACCTGGGTGGCTTGACCTGTAGGAAATCCTTAACTGTCTGCATAGATTTAGCATTTTCATCCATCTTTTTTAAGACCTCCTCTGCCTTAGTGCCAAATAAGTTGTTTGTCCAAGGATAAATCCAATAATTTAGATTTAACATGGTCTGGCAAGGGCTGTTCCTTTAGCCATGCATGCCTTCTAAGGACAGAACCAGTGACTGCTACCCTGAAGCTTCTAGGGCGTCAAAACCACAGTGTCAGGTGTGCTTAGTCACTTGACTTGCAGAATGCATTAACTCTTGAAACTCTAGATTCTGCACAAGCAGGAAAGGAAGACATTTTTTGTTTGAGGAGTTCCATGGTATGTTGCTGAAATTTTAGCATATGGAACTAGCAATGTAGTGCTCTGACAGCAAGAGTAGCAGAGGTGTAAACTTTTTTACCCAATCTCTCTAGTGCTCAGGAATCCCTATCTGAGGGTGTGGGACTCTTAGCAGAAGTTGCTTTAATTCCTTTAGGCCCTAGAGAAATTACCTCAGGGTTAGCAGCAGGATTTTTGAAAAGATATTTGTGAGAGTCAGGGACTCTGTAATACCTGTCAGGTTTTCTGGGTGCAGGAGGGAGGGTGTCAGGAGTCAAACTGGATTCTAGGAAAACATCATCCACAACATGCAGGACTGGGGGAATGGCCAGGGGTCTGTGCTGTGGAAGATCTAAGATTCTCTGAGTCTCTTTTTAGACTGAGTGTAGTCCTGACATTCCCACTGGAAATGCTCCCTTAAGCTATGAAGGGTTTCCCCAAACTAAAAGTCCTCGAGTGGAGAGGCTGAAGGAATGGAATCCTCTACATCAGAATCCTCATAAGCAGAGAGGGGCTGCATGTCTTCATATTCAGATGCATCAGAGTCAGCAGACTCCTGTTCAGACAAAACTACTGGGGACAGATCTCTTTTTCTTTTGGAAGGGGTAGCTTGGATTCCCCTGATCAGCATGATAAGGTCTTCCTCCATTTTAAGCATTTGAGACTGAGGCAAGGAAGCAGTTGCCTGAGATTGGGTCGTTGGTTTCTTGGGTGTGATTCGTACCCTGGGCCTTAGAAACTCGGTAGCTTTCAAAAGACCGGTAGATGCGAAAGAAGTCATCAGTTTGTGTTGAGAATCGGTAGTGTGAAATACTTTTTTGGAAGCCGGTGCCTGCTCAGCGGTTCCGGACCCATCCAAGGGAGAGACAACCGCAGGATCCTTAGTCGAAGAAGTTTTGTGGCATAATGGACTCTGAAAGGGTCTCGGTAGTGCCCTGCGAATCCACAGAAGCGGGCATCAAGGGCTACGAAAGCACCTCACTGAAGACCGGAGAACTGACTACTAGCTTAACGGAAGCGTCATCGGTAGTTTTGGACCTGTGCGGTCTGTCTCTGTCTTTATCCTTATGTTTTTTCAGAAGATCTGCTGTTGGATGGCTTACCGAAGCCACATCAGAATTTGAGGACTGTAAGTGAAAATATCTAGCTACAATTAGGGCCCAACGACGTATAGTTCTGGCATTAAACAAAGCACAAAAGTGACAGCGGGAGACATCGTGGTTTGGGCCTAAGCAAATGATGCAGTAAGAATGAAAGTCTCGGTGTAGTATTTGCTTTCCACAGGCGAGACAATTGTTAACTTTTTCTGACATCGGTTAGTGCAAGAATAAAGGATCCCCCAATGGGGTACTTAGCTTCAGAAGACTTCAGCTTCAGTTCGGAAGATGAAACTCAGGTAGTGGCCGACCAGCACTCATGCAAACTGCTTCTGCTTCAGGGCCCTCAGCAAGAAAGACTGATGTAATGGCGTTGGCTGCCTTACTTTATACTACTGACGACCTGACATCAGTTCTGAACAGACAGCAACCAATGCAGAAATACTAAGCCTCTGGTATTTGGGCCGGCCGAGGGGTACCCTGGCAGGGATAACCCAAATGTGATGACTGCAACAGTGAAACACGAAGAACATCTGCACTACTCACTTTGGAAGATGCTGACGTCTGTGCAGTCACCGAGACATGGTTCAAAGCCACGGAAAGCACCCTGGCCATGCAGGGCTACAACTCCTTCCATACATTCAGACCATAGATTGAGCACGAAAGAACCAAAGGAGGAGCTGTATCTATCTTTAAGGACAAGTACACCGCAAGACTAGTCAAACAGTATGACTCTCTCGAGCTACTTCATATCCAATTACCTACAGGCAATACACCCTACCACATCACTGCTAGCTATAGGTCCTCCACCATGAACCAAGAAAAATATACCACAAACCTGGACTTACTTGCCATACAGGCAAACACCTTGGTCATGGGTGATTTTAACTATCCTTCCATCAACTGGGAAACCTACATGACCACAAACATGCTGACCCAAAGGTTCTTGGACTTTGTCATTGTAAATGCTCTGGAACAGATGGTCAGAACTCCCAAAAAGGGCTCAAATGTCCTTGACAAGGGAGCACTGCACTCCCCCCACGTGATGTCCTCCATGATAAGATCAGACCATAAATCAGTCTTTTTTAAGTAATTATAAGGCCAGACACCTCACCAAGCTCCAAACAGCTTAAAATTCTTTCAAAAACAAATTACCTCCCGCAAAGCGATGGTATAAGAAGTTCAAAGCTCCCTCAAACACAGATAACATGGACTCATTGCAGAGGTGTATGCCAATGTCCTGTAAAACCATATAAGCACTTGTTTCAACTGCTCCTGACCAGATTAAAGCCAGGTCCTGCTGGAAAAAAATAAAACAAGCAACCCTTGTGGACTCCTAGTATAAACATGCTACACAACAAAAGGAAGAAACTAATGTCAAAGAACAAGAGGGAACTGGCTCAGCAGTGGAAGAATTCGATCTACAACTTAAGCAAACAAATTAGATATCTTGCCAAGTCCTTTAAAGCTATTTACGAAGCAAAAATAGCATCCCTAGCTAAGTATAATCACAAGCCATTCTTTAACTATGTCCAAAATCTAAAAGGGAATACCCAGCAATGTGCCCAATTGGTCACGGACAACACCACCCAAACTCTACTAGAGGAAACAGCCAACCTGCTAGCTGACAGATTTGGCACAAACTTCAGCCCCTCCCGCCTCCCCATTCCCACCATTCATTCCCCAAAGTATGCCTGTCACCATACCTCAGCCTATTATTTCAAAAGAACAGGTCATCTCTGCTCTCTCCAAGGCCAAAAACACAGCTTCAATGGGACCAGATAACATCTCAGGTTGCCTTTTAAACAACTTAAAACATGACCTAGCAGACCCACTTGGCTCCCTGTTTAACCACAGCCTCTGAGGAAGTGCGAAAATATAAAGAACAAAATCTAGACACTTTTGAAAGGTATAAAAAAATAAATATGGATGTGGGAAAGAGAGAGAGAGAGCTGTTATGGTGCAATACTTATGCAAAGGAGAAAGCTAAATTAATCAACAAAAAGGCAGCCTTGAAGATATTCAAAGAGAAATAGAGGCAAAGGCACCCAGACATGGAAAATTTCACAATAAAAAAAAATCACAAAAAGCGAACATCGAACAGAAGATTAGTAAAGTAGAAGTTAAAAAAAAAAACAGAAGATGAAGCTATGGAATACTTGCAAAGTGAAGGATTTAGTGCAGAAAGTCTAACACAGGTTACATCACAGCATGATGGAACAAGTCCCCAAACTAAGGAGAAACAGGAAGAGCAGGACACATCTGATGAAGAAATATTGACAAGGGAAAGAAAAAGAGATTTACTATGGTGCAATACTTATGCATCGGAGAAACCAAAACTAATTAATACAAAAAGAGCAGCACCAAAGTTATTTGAAGAGAAATACAAGCAAAGGAATCTGGACATGGAAAATATTACAATACAGAAAATAAGAAAATAAAGAGGAAAAGAGGATTAGTAATTAATAAATTAAAGGAGTAAAAGCTGAGGTTATGGATTACCTGCAAAGTGATGTAGAAAATCTAACTCAGGTCACATCACAGAAGGAGAGAACAATGGATCCCCAAATTAAGGGGAAACCAGTGGAGTGGGAAACATCTGATCAGTTGCCATATAAAGATACTGTGGACCCTTCCACAGAAAACCAGTACAAACATTCAGTTGGGTTTACACAACAAGGTGGGGTGGGGGGACAGGAAACTGTGGCAACTCTGACACAAAGTTGTTGAGCAATAGGCCAGTGAGTTTCCATATGAAAGAGCAACGGATGACATAGGATGAAACTGAACAGAATGTGGCACAGGAAGACGCACTGGAACTTTCTATAGAATGACTGCAGGAAATGCAGCCTTTAGTTTAGAAGAAAATGATCTAAGAGAACAGTTGCTTGATTTAATGGAAATGGACATACATATTAAGATCAATGAAAGAAACAGATTACAGAAAGTCAATGCTGTTGTTTGTCTTTCGGCTTTTCCCGGTTTGGGGTCGCCACAGCGGGACTCCGGTCCGCTAATGATTGGCAGTAGATTTTAACGAACGCCGAGGTGTCAGCTCGACGGTCAACCTTCAACGAAGGCACGCCCATTTACGCATGTCTTTCGAACTCCTACCCAACCGCGGGGAGGGCATGCAGACTCCACACAGAAGGCACTCCCTGCACTTCAGCCAAGAATCGAATGGAAGAATATCTTGCTGTGAGGCAACAATGCTACCGCTGCACCACCACAGATGTAGTACCATAACTGACAGAATTACAGAAAGTCAATAAAACCCAAAATGTTAGAAGTCTGATAAAACAAACAAATACAGTAATTAGGACTGTCTTTAGAGATTCCTGTGATATAACAGAAGTAAATAGGATATACTACTGTGCAGCAAAATTAACAACAGATAAAGTCTTACCACAAAAACAGGGTTTAGTAAGTGAAAGGAAAGGGGGAAATTGAATGCCATCATGGAAGTATCGAATAAAGAAAACTATAAAGCAATTAAGACAAGAAGTGTCACTGTTAGAAAAGTAAAGAGGTGGGAACAGATCAACAAAAATACTCAGAAAGATGCGATAAAAACAATGTGCAGTATCAAAACTGATCGGGACCTACCGTGTACCACCAATCTGCATAGGCTAGAAAAACTTAGAAGATATGTAGATAAAAGGAAAAGTATAAAATAAACAATTTACTGATTACCCAAATAAGTTTTGTAGATAACTGGGAAACAAGGCAAAAGGAACTGAAACACCACCAAAAAAGAAAAAAATAGATACATTTTGGAGAAAAATCTATGAAGAGCCTGTGGAACATGACAAAGATGCTAAATGGATAGAAGTAAATGAAAGAATAAGAAGTTCAAATGTACAGGATATGAAATTGGATGAAGTAAGGGCCAGACAGATGGAAACAAAGTTAAGAAAAGCTCCTAATTGGAAAACCCCAGGCCCAGATGCAGTACCTAACTTCTGGCTAAAAGTACTAACATCTTTATATTAAGATTTAGCCATAAGTAAGAACTATTTATATTTGCACCCCAAACAGACACCAGCCTGGTTAACAATAGGAAAAGCAATACTCTTACTTAAGAGCAAACCTGTAAGCTATCCTAAAAACTATAAACTAATAACTTGCCTTCCGACGACATATTAACTACACACTGGAAACTGAGGCTTACAGAATTTATAGTCAATTAGAAGAAAACGTAATCATGGCAATAGAACAAAAGGGTAATAAAAGAAAGTCATATGGAACAAAAGATAATTTTTTGTTAAAATCATAATGCAGAATTGTAAAAAGGGGAAGAATTTAAGTATGGCATGGATAGACTATAAAAAAGTATTTGACAGTATCCCACATTCATGGTTAAGAGTGTGCTTAAAAATGTACAAGATGCATCCTACACTGATTGATTACATTACAGCAACCATTAAACAGTGGCAGACCACTTTGCAGTTAAGCCATGATAAACCAATTATTCTTCCAGGGATAAAAATTAAAAGGGGGATATTCCAGGGTGACTGCCACCACTGCTCTTTTGTCTTGCCCTTAACCGATTAAATTGTCTATTTGACAGATTAAGTCATGGCTACAATTTGGCTCCCAAAAAACAACAGTGTAAAGACTTCCCATCTTCTTTTTTGTAGATGATTTAAAACTGCATAGGTCATCAGTTGAGGAAATGAAAGCACAACTGCAAGTGGTCAAAATTTTTTCAGACAATATAAGAATGTCATTTGGTCTTGATGAATGTGCAAAAGCGCAGGAAAGCTGCAACACCAAGAAAACATCAGTTTGGGATAGGAATGTGATATAAAAGAATGTGAGCAACAGAGTGTACAAATATTTGAGAATTGAAGAATATTTAACAATAAAAAATGGACAAAGGCGAATAAAACTAAATAAGGAATATTTTAGAAGACTTAAATTAATATTGAAAACAGAATTGACATATAGGAACACAGTTCAAGCTTTTCCTGTCCTAACTTACAGTTTTGGAGTGAATGACTGGTCCCACAATGTGCTGAATAGGTTGGACAGGAAAACAAGAAGGATGCCTTCATGCTCATCCAATGATTTATAAAAATTAGTGCCTACAAAGATTATATATTCCCCATTCGGAAGGGGGTACGGGCCTCCTTGAAATTGATTACATGTACAGATGTGCAATAGTGGGACTGCATACATATCTGCTGACCTCACAAGATCCAAACACAGTGAAAATTTTGAAACATGAAGAGAATAAGTCTAAGATGACTTCCCTGCTTAGTTTAGCAGAAGCATATCGGCATCAAGTAGGAATGGAAAACAAACCAGAAGTAGATAAAAAATCAGGCGGCAACTAAATGTGCCAAAAAACAAAAGAAAGAATATAGGTGAAGGATCAGATGGGAAGGTAAGAAACGTGGAAAATGCATAAATACAGTTGCAAGTATAGAACACACAGGCAGAACATCCTCATGCTGATCAGGGTCGAATGCAGGAATGGTTAAGGAGAGGTGAATTTAAACCAAAAGACAAAAGGTTAATATTTGCAACCCAAGATAGTTGACTATATAACACCATGGTTTACAAAGTCCACTGAACATGCGAGAGAAACAGATTAATGCAGGTTTTGTAAAACAGAATTGGAACTGGAAACAGTCACACATCTTGTTGCTGGTTGTGGTATAATAATGGTGGAAGGACTGTATACTGAAAGCATAACAATGTGGCAAGACTGTTGCATTTTGGATTGTGCAAACATTATAATACTGAAGTAGCTGAAAAATACTGGAAGCATGAGCCACAAAGCATCACAGAAATGACAACATTTATATCACGTGGGATCATCCATTATCAACAGTTCAAAAAACAGATGCGAGAAAAACAGATATAATAGTCCATGAAAAGAAGATAAAAGTAGCATTGATCATTGAAATTGCTACACCAAGTGACTACAGTGTCTTACGTACAGAGATACACAAAGTTATAAAATACCAGGATTTGCAGGCAGAAAAAAGGTCAATGTGGAAGAAGATACCCAGACAATTCCAGTAGCAGTAGGAGCAATGGGTCTTATAAAAAAAGAATTTACAATCAGATATGTTATCCATACACTTAACTCCATACAAACTGCAAAAGGAGTCACTACTGGGCACACTGCAGGTGCTACGAAAAACACTTTTGTTTAACATCAATGATTGAAACAATACTAATTTCATGAACTTTAATCATACTTTGACTTAGGAATGGAGTCCATTCCAGTCATGGTATTAGAAACCCAAAATACTTGGAGAAACTAAGGGAGAGAAACCTTATCAACAAGAACATAGGTAATCTTCAAACACTAGACTCAACCCAGTTCAGATTTGTTAAGAGTAGATCATGCTTGTTAGACCTGGATGACTCCTTCAAGAAAGTCACCAAAGCCCCGGATGAGGGAAAGATCGTGCATACAGCCTACCTTGACCTAGCCAAGGCAATATCACAATACAATACCCCACTCAGGAATTAAACATAAATTCTCCCAACTGGGAATTAACCCATATGTCACTAGATGGGTAGCCAACTGGGTCACAGACAGGGTACATATTAGTAGGTGACTTCACCTCTAGCAGAAGACCAGTCACCAATGGCGTACCACAGGGTTCTGTGCTAGGCCCTTTAAAGTTTAGAATTTGTCAGAAATTCAGGCAAACGTGGACAGCCTGTGGCTGACCAAGTTTGCTGATGACTGCAAATTGGGTGTAATCATTGAGTCTCCCAATGATGTTAACATACTGCAAAAAGGGTTAATGCAGACACATGACTGGAGCCAAAGCCATGGATTAAAGCTATATGCAAAAAAAAAATCCATTATTCCCTTTGGAAAAGCTGACTTCCCTGCTAACTACATTATAGACAACACCTGTCAAAGTACAGACTCTGTGGTACGTGATCTAGGTACATAGGTTGACAGCAATCTGAACTTTGACCACCAAGTTTCCACAATGGTAAGGAAATCCTTCTATGTGGCACATCTCATAAAAAAACATCACATCTAGATCCAAGAATGCTATAATTGCATTATACTCAACTCTCATCAGGCCAGTAACAGAGTACAATGCTTTCTTTTGCATGTACCTCAACAGACACCTGCAACAGCTGGAGAAACCCCAAATGTTTCTCACCAAGAATATGCAGGACACACAAAACAAGACCTAAGTGGAAAGACTGAAAGCCCCGTCACTGTACTCTGTCTCCTACAGGCTGTTAAGGGGTGACCTGTGCATGGCCAACAGGGCAGTCTCTGACCCTGCCCTGATGGAAATGCTACACATTCACAAATTAAATTGCACGAGGGTCACTCACTCCAGGGATATTATCCTAGACTGTGACATAAACAAATCATGCTGGGAAGATAGATACATCTCCCAGGGACTGACACGTCTCTTGAACAAGTTCCCAATTCACATGAAACGGAGATCCTCCCTGACCCTCTTCAAACGCAACTTAGACCAATGGATGGGTGACCACAAATTCACTCCAGGGGTGGTGTCCATGTACCTCATGGACAGAGGCAGTCACTATTAAGTACCATAGACTCTTATCTCTGTGAACGTCGCTCACCTAATCACCAACTGGGGAGCAACTAGAGATAAATATGGCTTGGCTTGTAAAGGCTCTAGGGCTGTTAGCCTAGTAACCATATATGAACCTATGACCCTATGAAAGCTCTGGGGAGAATGAAAGGCAGAAGAGTGTGAAGACAGAGTATCTTTAAAGTTGGCACCTTTAATTAAGTGTTTAGGAAAAAAAGGTCCAGAATGGGTCTCTACTGCCCTTCTTTACTTGGCACAAGAAAAATCCTGGAAGAAAATCCTCTTCCCATGATGTCCCTTGGGACCTGCTTGATGGTGTCCTGATTCAAGAGGTCTTGAATAATTGGGACAAGAAGGCACATTTGGTTGTAAAGGGGGTAGTGGCATGCCTCTCAGAGGAGGGAATATTTTCCCAGTACATGGCATAGCTGCCCTTGATGATAGACAGGACCCACTTGTCTCTGATAACTGCTTCCCACCTGGCCAAGGCAAGTGGCAGTCTAAGGAAAAGAAGACTAATAGGGCTGAGGGTAGGTGGAGAGGTGCTGCAGAGGTAGTTACAGATTTTTGCTTCTAAAGGAATGCCTTCCCACTAGAGGTTCCTTATGAGGTTTGTCAGAGAACCTTTCCTTAGGGGTTTTTCTTTGATTCTGACATGTCCTAGGATCCCTTCTAATTAAAAAGGTAGATTCAGATGGGTAGTTCCTATAGTATCTAGGAATTGAGGAGAGTAAAATAGGTCTGCAGTCCTTCATAGTCTTACCTTAGTCTTAGAGAGTTTTGAACAGACTGGCAGCCTGAGGATCAAACAATAAGTCTTTATCCAAGGGAGAGTCCAAAAGATTTGATTCAAAATCCTTAGGGATAGACTGACTGTGAAACCATGCATCAATTATCCATAAATCCACCCAGAACAGCTTTTTCCCATTTTTGCATATGGAGTCGGGATGCCACTTTAATGGTGACTATCATCTAGAGCCAAGGTTACTCCATTGGACATGTATATCTGCGAATAACAGATCCAGTGGCAGCTGCCGTAGAAGAGGCATCTACAGCACCGTAACAGCATTTAATATGGACAGAGATCAAGTACTTTGTCATTGGAGTCTCACAGTTAATTGCACTAAAAGCAAGGGTACTACAGGTGCAGACCCTTTCCCCATCTATCCCTATTATCTTTGTCTATAGGTACAGCATTTGGACTGCGCAAGCGCTTAAAGGGCTTTATCTGACAAGAGAGATACTGCAGAGGGGTTTGCCACAAGATTCTTATACAAGTATTTCAGGTCATCAGGTACCTTGTAAAACCTAATAAAAACACGAATACTGATACAAATCCAAAGAAACACCAAAAACAGGGTAGAGCTGATAGGTATCCTTTACTTCATAGATCTGGTACCTCGGCTACTTGCCTTCAATGGACAACTAATACAAAATGTAACCATCTTAAATACATTTCAAAAAACCATTAATCATCCAATCACATTCATTTGACAATAATTAATATCAATAGTCATTATTCTAACATTTAAAACTAAACACTACTCACATTATTTAATACTGACAATTCTATTTAAGTTATTAATTTTATATTACTTTACAAGCTGTCAGCATTACATTCAATTACATTCTATTATGAAACTTTATGCAAAAAATATTAACAAAAGAAAAGAAAAAAACTGTGACACCAAACTAATACAAACCCATCATTATATAATGTGCAAAACAATATACAGCATCTTAATATACTAAATTCACTTCCAAATTGAGACCCCTCGGTGAAAGTGTCCTGTAGTTTAAAATGAACTTGCTCTCTAACACTAGCAGCTTTCTAACTACATCACCCCCCACTGGGCTACAGGCTGAGCCAGGACAAAATAAAATAAACCTGAAATATTACCATTATGCACACTCAAAAAATGTTCAGCAACAGGGCTTTTTAAATTACCATTACGTACATCCCTAAGATGTTCTAAAATCCTAATTTTTACAGCCCTTTTAGTCTGCCCTACGTACCATTTAGTTTCAGCACAGTCCCAACCAATAACATAAACTACAGCATGAGTAACAGCTAAACTTCCCCTTGTATACAAATTTTCTACCATTAATACGACCTCCCATAATATTCTTGACATGGGCACAAACTTTACAATGGCCACAAGGGAACATGCCAAATAAATCCTGTTGAATTTGACCCTGGGCCATATTCAAAAGCTCCTTCAAATTTGCATAACGTCCCTATGAGAATTTAACATATCTAGGAAATACCTTTCCCACATGGACATCCCCACTTATTACATGCCAAGATTCCAAAATCATTCTCCTCAATTTCAGAGAACCCAAAATATTTCAAAACAAAGAAATTTCCCTTTCCTCCTGATTACCTAATCTAACATTGGAATGTTTACCTCTGCTAACCCTAGGCACATGTCTATTACTTAAGGTCTCAGTTAAAGCCTTACTTAATGTTTTCTCATCATAACCTCTTAGACTTAACCTCTTTTTAGCATTCAATAAAAATTGCATTTTAAATGCTTCATCAGAGGTATTCTTTTTTTTTTTTTTTCAATAATTTTTATTTTTACATTAATAAATGTCACAAATAAAAACCATCTTACAACATGACCATGTGCATATATATATATATATATATATATATATATATATATATATATATATACATACACATACATACACACACACATATATATATATATATATATATATACACACATATACATACATACACACATATATACATACATACACACATACATATGTTATACATTGATGTCAAATACCACAGGATATAGGTCATACAACACATCTATTTACACTATGTACATAGATGCTTTCATTGTTAATGCTACAGTTATATAGACAGTATATACATTCGTAATATCCAAGTTATTATTTAATATCTGAACTTGTATGTGTTCTTTGGTTCCATTATAGTGTATTTCTAAGTTGCTGTGTGATGAATTATGCTAATATGATGTTAAAGGTTTGTTCCCAAATTTCTCTGGATTTCATGTTTTTGTTTCTTTTATCTATTACTATTTTATGAGCTAAAAGGTGTTGTACAGCTACTTGTTTAAAACCCTCCCAAGAGATATTTATCGTATCTAGCCATTTAAAAGCTATATACAGTTTCATTAGTAGGAAAATTGTTAAAAGTGTATTTGCTTGTTTTCTTGGGATGTTGGGTGGGAGAATGTGTAACAGAGTGAATTCCCAAGTTAATGTTGATGTTTGATAACCCGTTTTTGTAATTGTACCTTGAGAGAGTTCCAGAGTTTATAGACACATTTACAGCTCCAAAATACATGGATTAAGTCAGCTATATGGTCCTTACAGTGTGGGCAGAAAGGTGATTTTGATGTGTTAAATTTGTGTAGGATTGCAGGTGTAAAATAAGCATTATTATTGATCATGAGCTGAGTGTATGCTAACTTTTGAGGGGTAGAATCTTCAGTGTTAGATTGATTGCCTGGCTTATTTGCTGATCATCTATGGATGGTTTAATTTTTCTCCAGTAGTTAGAGAAGAGGAGGTCCTTCTGGTATTTGATTTCATTTATCATTTTATATGAATTGGTAATAGTTTTCTTTGTTGTGATAATAGTTTTCCAAAGCCTGCTACAAGTTTTTATGTCACTATTGGTCATAGTAATATTTTGGAGATAACTGGAACACAGTTCTTTGATTTGTCTTAGGATTATTATGTGCGATTTAGGGAGGTTTAAGTTGGTCCTCATTTCTTGTATTGACCAGTTAAGGTAGGGATAGATATCTTGGATTGTTTTATCTTTTAGTCTGGGAAAAGGGACTAAGTCCAGCATCTTATTGTTTATTTTTAAATTTGGGTTTTTATGAAGGGGTTGCAGTATTGTCATGGCATGTCTAAGGTTCAAGAATTGAAAGAGTTTTTGCGCTAGGTTGATAGAATGTTTTAAGGGCTCTATAATGTTATAAGTTTGTATTTCTTTCTGCTTCAGGAATGGAAGTGCTTTGGGATTGAAACCTAGAGCTTTAATATATCTATAATATATTGTCACCCAGAAAGGAGACCAATTTTCCATTGACGGGTTATGTTCAGCTATTCTCAATATTCTGTTAGTGTTAATGACAGAGTAGTACATTTTAAAATCTGGTAGATTTAGTCCTCCTTTGCTTTTGGGGAGTGTTAATTTTGGATAGGAGATTCTGTTTTTTTTGGGTTCCCATATAAATTTTGCTAGGAAGGTATGAATTTGTTTGAAGAATTTATTATGTATTGTTGTCTGTGATGTCATGAATATATACATTAATCTAGGTAAAATGTTCATTTTGATTATTGATACTTTGGCCAAGAATGGTAGTTTTAGGTTGTTCCATCTTTTGCAGTCTTGCATTATATTTTGCCATTTAAGGTTTACATTGTGTTGGTAGAAGTCTTTGTTACTCTGGAAAAAGGTGATTCCCAGGTATTTAGTTTCTTCTTTAATTTTTATTGTGTTTAACAATGGTATTAGTGAGATGAGTTTGGGTGTTTTTAGGGGGAAAATATTAGTTTTATTACTTGTAGTTAGACATAGTCGAGAAATGTTCAATTGCAGCTATTATTTTGTTTATATCTGAATTTGGTGTAGTGCAGTATATGTTCAGATCATCTGCAAATGCAGTGAGGTATATTTTGAAGTTGTGTATTGATGGAGGATTGTGATATGTATTTTGTTTAATGTATAGAAAGAGTGGTTCTAGGTATAGGTTAAACAGGAAGGGTGATAGTGGGCATCCTTGTCTTGTTCCATTTTTTATTAGGATCCTATTTGACCAAATTTTATTTATATACAGAGATGTGTATGGGTTGCTATAGAGAGTTTGGATGATCTGAATGAAGTTATTGGGTATATTAAAGTAGGGTAGTGTTTGGAGTAAGAATTCTAGATTAACCCTATCAAATGCCTTGTGGGCATCCACTACCATTGTGTAGATGTTGATATTGTATCGGTTAGCCTAGGATATTAGTGCATCTAATGTTAATGTATTGTCACTAGTCTGTCTATGTGGTGTAAAACCGGATTGTTCTGGGGAGAGGATTTTTTCTATCAGATTTTTCATTCTGTTTGCAAGTATAGAGGTAAATATTTTAGTATCTATATTTAAGAGGGAGATGGGTCTGTAGCTGTCGGGGTTTTTGGGTCTGTGTGTTCTTTTAATATAAATATAGTTTTAGAGGCATTAAAGTGGATATCATTTATTTTATAGTTTATTATGTAATACAGTGTATAGTATAGTAGTTTGGCTATCAAGGGGGAAAATGCTTTGTAAAATTCTGATGCGAGTCCATCCGGACCCAGAGCCTTATGCACTTTTAAGTGTTTGATTGTTGTAATAATTTCACTGATGGATATCGGCTCAGTTAGTTTTTTTTGTTGGTCTAAATTGAGTTTAGGGAATTTCAGTTTTTGAAGAAAAAGAGTTCTATCTTCCTTTGAGGTTTGTAGTATTTGTGCTCCATATATTTGAGAGTATATTTGTTCAAATGTTTTAATAATGTCTTCATTTTTTGTGTAGATTTTGTCTCTGTAGTTTATTTCTGATATATTGGAGGCATTATTGTGTTGGCAGATAATTCTGGCCAGAGCTCTGGATGGTATTTGAGCTTCTTCTGCATAAGTGGCTAACATTCTGGCTTCATAGAAAGATAGGTTCCTGGTTTCTAACATATATAGATCCCTTTGCAGTTTTAAAAGTTCTGCTTCTGTTTGGTTCTTAGGGTTATTTATTAGTTCTTTTTCAAGATGCTCTATTTTCCCTTTCAGTATATGCTCCTCTTTCAGTTGTATTTTTTTATAGTATGCTGCTTTTTGATAAACAATCCTCTGATTTGTGCTTTGGTTGCAGCCCATTCTATGTCAGTTGGTACTTGGGAGTTAGTGATATTTGTAAGAGCTATTTTTAGTATTGCTTCTGTTTCTTTTATTACATCCATTTTGGAAAGTAAATTAGGGTTTAATGACCAATTATGACCCCTATTCTCTAAATATATCTTTTTGTCCCAGTTAATGTTCAGTGTGATTTTGGAGTGATCTGAAAAGAACCTGGTATGTATAGTTATTGTTGGGTTCATGTTAATGAATATGTCAGAGATTAAGAAGTCGTCTATCCTTGACCACATTTTGTGGCATTGCGAATAGAATGTGAATTTCCCTGTTTTATCTGCACTGTTCCCATGTTTAAAAGGGTCATATAGTTTGAAATCTTGTTTGAGTTCATTAAGGGCTAATGTGGCTTGTTTATTATGTGATTTGGTCAGATTAGATTTATCCTTTTCTGGGTTTTGATATGTATTCCAGTCACCTCCAATCACTAGGTAGTGATCTTTAAATTGGTTTAAAGTTGGGTATAATGACATAAAAAAGTGTTGTTGGTTATTACAGGGTGCGTAAACATTAAGTACCATTATAGGTTTTGGTATTGTAGGACTATTAAATGTTACATAGCACCATCTTCCCTCCTTGTCAGCTTTGGTTTTAAGTATTTTTTCCTTAAATTGTTTTTTAATTATTATGGCAGCCCCAGCACTGTTTGTTTCCCCTCTGAAGCTATGATTTGACTTATCCATTTCTTTCTGCTAATTTCTGCCCATTGATCTGCAGTCAAGTGCGTTTCTTGTATTAGTATGAGGTTGGCTGTGGGTTTTAATGTAAGGTGTAAGAATAGTTTTCTTTTCTTCTTGTTTTGGAGCCCTTTAACATTCCATGATTCTATTTCCCACATTTATTTATTAGGTGTATTCCTTAAATATGCCATGTATATTAGTTTTGTTTTGTTAGTTTTGTATGTGTTACTGTGTGATGGTTTAGGAAAGCATCTATTTATCCCCATCCCTACACTGTGCCTAACCACTATATCCCTGGACCAGGAATAATCAGGGGGGAGGATGAAGGTTCATTATATGGTTTACCTTTACGTCTAATCTTGGAATGTGTTTTCTTTTTAGATATAGATTTACTCCATAGTATCCCCCCTGTGTTACTATAAGCAATGTGGACAAAGCTGAACAAACTAGTTCCTTCAACAAACACTGCTACTTAATATCCCTAGCCTCTTCCAACATATTATTTATACTGTGATGGTATTGCATTTAAGGTACAGCATGTATTGTTTTTGTCTTGTGACTAATTCTTTCTAATAGTATTTTTAAAACAGCATATTAATATACATTCCTCAGTAAATTATAGCAATATGTGTACCATAGTAATACTGTTAAACAATCAATATTGTCATTTTTACATTTTTCTCTCATTTGACTTCTTTTTCCTACCCTTTACTTATTCAGGTTTCGGCCTTCTTTGGTGCCTATAGTGATGTTTTTCCACATCAATCTGTGTGGGTTATAAAATAAATACTTGGCACCTATTTAACAGAAGTAGGAAGTATAGAGAGACAAAAAAAAAAAGAAAAATTGCTTAGCCAAACAGTCCTTCTGCTATAGTTGACATATTAAGGCTATATTTACATTATCCCAGGATTGTTAGGTTATTTTACTAATTTCCTGAGATTATTTCTCTCCAGGATCTTTTAACACATTTCTAGTATTTACATAAAACATTTAACAATTTTTTCCATTTTTTCCCCAATATTAATCTATGAGCTAGCATAATTCTGACAGTATTTCTTGCCTATTATTTAAGGCTGGAGTTTCATTCACCTACACAGTACTGGGTGTACTGTTTTAGTGAATGGTTCAGTTCAACAGTACCTTATTTCTTCAAGGTTTTGCTTGCAGGTTGGTTGACATCTATGGTGCAGCTTTCTTCTTTTAGCTGGTGCAGATCAATTTTCATTTTTCAGGCAGTAAAATCCTTTGGAGCTTGCTGAAATCCATTTTGTCTGACTGTTCTTAATGAAGCCATCAAAAGCCTAGGGGGACTGAATTTGCAAGCCAATATCCGAGATGGGAACTTCCTTCCTATATTCGTGCATCGGAAGCAGCAGTTCATTTTTGGTTCCCACCCAGGCTGTACTTCCCTTTCCTGTGTTCCTCGTGGCTCACATCAATGACCCAAGGGCCTAGACAGCAAGGGGAAGATTTCAGAGTTGGATCCCAGCTAGAGTGCTCATGAATGGGGTCGTTTATTCATCCAAGGGACCTTTATCTTTTATTTTGTGGATTTATTTCACTTCTGAGGGTGGAATTTGCTTGAAAACAGCCAGGAATGTCTCTTTTGCCTCTTTGGGATTAGCAACCATGTATTTAACCTCTTTGATGTAAAAGATTAACTGATTTGGATATTTCATCTGGAATTTGATTTTTTTTTCTATTAGGAACCTGCAGTATGGAGATAGTAGTTGTCTTGCTTGTCTTATTTGTATTGGGAGGTCTTGAGCAAAGGAGATTTTATTATTATTCCAGGTGAGTGTGCCTTTTTTCTTTGCTGCCAGTATGATTTTATTTACATCTTGGTAGTTTAATATTTTAATATAGACAGGTCTTGGTTTCAGTAATGTCTGCATTTCCCTCAGGGCTCTCTCTATTGTTATTTGCTGCATTTCTTCAGATTCCTCTAGGAGGGAATTTATTATTTGCTTGATTGTTGGTATTAGATTGTTATGAAGTACAGTTTCAGGTATTCCTCTGATGATGATATTGTTCCTTCGAGATCTTGCTTCCAGGTCTGTTAATTTTGCTTGTAAGTTTTGTATTTCTTTGTCATGGGCATCAGTTTTTTGAGAAATAGAGTCTATTTTTATTTCATTTTCTATTATTTTGGACTCAGATTTTTCCATTCTGGATATTATTTGTCTGAATGAGTCACCAAAGGTTTGAAATTGTAATAAGTCCTTTAATGCTTGCTGGATAGGTAATAAGGCAGATTTTATGTCTTCCAGATTAGCTGGCTGGTCTGTCTTGGATTTATTTGTATTTTTAGAGTTGTCAGTTTGTTTAGTTGTCTTTTGTCTTTTTGAAGTTGTGTCTTTCTCAGATGAGGCTAGTACTGAGAATTTGGTCTTAGTTGTTGTTGTTTCCATATTATTTTCCTCTTTTGACATCTTGCTGTATAGTGTTTTACCAATCTTGCAGTCAGATGCAGGGCCTTAGTAGCACATTGCTTAAGCTGTTATTCAGAAATCTTAGTTAATCCTGCTGTTTCTGAGGTGAATCTGTCACTTTTTCTTCCTCTTTTGTTTGCTGGATGATATTAGCAGTAAATATCTACAGTTATTTCTGTATTATTAATTCTGCGTTGCCTTCTGGGTTTGTTTTAATCCAGGGTATATCGAGACCTAGGTGATAGCAGTGCTCACAGAACAGTGGCCATTTTGAACTCTCATCAGAGGTATTCTGAGCTATGCGTTTGAATTCCCCCAAAGGTAAAGACTCAAATAAATGGGAGGATGCATACTGGATGCATGCAGAAAATTATTAACAGCAGTTTACTTCCTGTAAGGTCTAAACTGAATTTTCTTGCTATTATTTGAGTCCACATAAAACTCAACATCCAAAAATATCACTTTTAAATCACCCCTTACCATAGAAAATTTCAAACCATGCTCAGTGGCATTTAAATAAGAAAAAAAAAATCATCAACCCCCTTAGGGTCACCTTTACACAAACAAATCAAGCCATCTATGTATCTCTTAAAAAATACAACATTCTCTTGAAAAAAGCTAGTACCATAAATGAACTTTTTATCAAAAAATCCCATATAAAGTATGGCATACGTGGGAGCATAAGGTGCACCCATCGCCGTCCCCTTGCACTGTAGGAAAAAAAAACTCTCTTTTGGGAGCTGGTGGTTGAGAATAGAGGCAGTAGAGGTGGATTTAAAGGCATCCTGGGAAGCCTCAAGGACAGGACAGACTCGAGAAGGGGCAAGGGTACCCATTTTTAAGAGGCTGTAATACCTCTTCTGAGCAGAGATCTGAGTGGATTTCCATTCAAAGTGCTTCATCATGTTCTTGATAATCTCCCCAAAGGGAGCTTCCTCAACAGAGGAATCTAGTGAGAGAGAGTCCTCTTCATCCAAAAAGATTTGTCCTGGAGACCACAACTGAGAGGAACAGTCTAGAGAATGGTCAGAACAGTAGTATTGTTCTTTCGCAGAGAAACAGGAAACCAAGGCAAGTTTTTCAACAGTAGCCTATGGTCGTGGAAACCCAAAGAAGGGAAGTCTCAAAGAAATAACAGCTTTGAACAACTCTTGCGAGAAATCCATCCACTCCTTTTCCCTAGCTGCTGAGGGAGAGGATACATGTCTAGTTTTCTGGGTTTTTTTTTCTTTTTTAGGCATGAAGTTCACCTGGATGAGATGCAGAGGTTTGGAACCCTAACTTCTATTAAAGAGCCTGGGATCGCTTCCCTAACTAAAATTTGAAGGACACTGAGACGTCCCTGTGGAAAGGATGAGTCACAGTTCATCGGTGGTAACAGCAGTCTGCAAGGTTTCAGGAGCCATGTCAGCCTCTGGTGGGGGACCTGATAGTGGGTAACTGACAGGTAACCTGGCATACCGTAGGTTTTGGAACTTCATTGGGTATGTCAAACTGCAGATCTGTTCTGAGCCTCTTTAGCTTTTTCTTCAGCAGAAGAGGGATGTCACAAGATGTACATTTGGCCAACTTGGACTGGGCCAAGCACTTTAAGACGCGGAGTCTCTAAAAAGGTGTTGAGAGAGGAAAGCCTCGACCCAAGGGTTTTGGGAATGAATGATTGAGAATGACTGACAGAATGAGCAAGATCTGTGATGGTGTAATGGGGCTAGGTAAAAGAGACACTTGGAATGCAAGTCCTTGTACAGAATCTGCCTGCCGCACTCACACTTACCCCTCCTAGTTGACATCTAACAACTTTTAACAAATTTGCATAAGCAAAACAGGAGGTTTCCCAATGGGGCACTTTTCTGGATAAACGATGAAAGCAAAGGTACCAACGACCAATGGAGATCAGTCCAACAGATGCACAACCTGCATTCAGGATGGTGGCAAGATAGTCTGGGGATCCACAGTCATACATCCATCTATATACCTCAATGCATATGAGCCGAGGTCACACATCAGATGTACAACTTTGGAAAGGTAAAGCTTTGGTACACCGGCCGGAGGTCAGAAGTGCCAACCCATACGTCAGGAATACTGCAGTAGTGATTTCAGTCAGGACATTTAATAGTTTGACATGTTTTATAGGCTGCCACTTGAGAAGTACTTAGAAACCTGCAAAGTGTATGACAGACAAGTGAAAAGCAAGTCTTCTTGAATAATGAGTTGTAAATATTAAACAGCTGGTGCAGTAGTGAGAACATTTATACTATTTCATATGTTGATTTGCCCCTGCAATGAAAATAGGTTTGGTGGTAGTTAAAAGCTGGGAAAAGGAAGTTCTTTGTTGGTGTTATTATTAAAGCCATTCAACAACAAAGTGGCTTTACCAAAATACTAGCAGTAAGTTGTGAAACCAAAGTTGAGCCAAAGTTCTGCTTTAAAGTAAAACCCTCTGATAGGAAAAAGAAGGTTCAGTGCTGTGCAAATTGGTGGTAAATAAAAAGGGGGTTCACTGTTGAGTAAACCATGTCTGTCTGGCTAGCATGGAAGGTTAAGAAGTGTCAGGTTCTGCTGAGGTACAGCAATGATGGTTAAGAAATGAAAAGTCTGGTCACAAAACAGTGCTGCAGCAAAGCAGAATGAGAATGCTTTGCATAAAACATCAATGACAGGCAGAAAACAAATGGATGTTTCGTAGTTCAGTGCTGCAACTATGCAAAGTGAAACATTAAAAAAACATTTAAAAACTTAGCTGAAAGTGATAACTGTTGCTCTAAGGGAGAAGGAGCATATGGCAGACAGCAGATTTTTGTTGTGTATGCAGGTGTGTGTGTGTGTGTTGCTGAAGCCTGCAACAAAAAGCTAACCAAGAACAAAACAAAACACTTGAGATTCACTCTCTCTCTCTCTCTCTTTCTATAGATATCAATAAATACATACAGACGTGTGTGAGAGTATATACCTTTGTATAACTCTACAACACAAAGTTAGAGCATTAACTGAGAATGAAAAAATACTAAGATAGTCAGGGGTGCTATCTACAAGAGGACACACACAAAAATGCTGGAACAGATGGTGTCTGAAAATTAAAACAAAAATCACAGAAAGTTTTACCATACTGCTGTCTAACCTTAACAAGGAAAAAACATGCCAACATAAAACAGAGAAATGCCCGAGCTTTCTAAAAATACTCTCTGAACTTTCTGGAAAAGTAGAAACATTAAAACAGAAAAATAGAACTGAAAATGTTAAGTAAAAAAACATCCCAGAACAAAAGGAAAAGGAGACAAGTGATCTGTTATTAGAATATGAAAGAATAACGAGAATTCAGTTTCACAACCAAAATAAGAATATGTATTTAGGAAATGAAAAGGAAGAATTATGGCAGAAGCTATAGAAGATGAGAAATATCCTTCTTGACCTAACATTAAAATATCAGGATGTGCAAACTGAAAATAAGATGCTAAAAAATTCCAAGAAACTGGAAACCAAATCAAAAAGTATGAACACGTTCTTGTTCACAATACCAATACAGTAGCCAGCCTACAACAGAAAAAAACATGAATGTAAAAATGAAAAAAAAAATAGCACTCAACAGTGAGTAGTTCAAGAAGGCTGTAGATAAAGATACATGGAAAGATGAAATAACAATGACGTAAAGAGCACTTAGTAAACATATAAATGTGTTACACAAACATTTTTTTAAATGCCACAGGAAGAAACGGAAATTAGTATGCAAACTGTACTGTATGATTCAACTTCAAGTTAACCATAAAGTGTAATTAATGACGCAGAGAATAAAAAATACAAATTAAATCTTTAGAGGAAGTAATCAATAAATTAATCTGTATTTATCAACCCCCCCTTTTTTTTTGGCATTCTGAGTTAATGCACAGAAATCATACTGTTGTGACAGCTGTACTGAAAAAGTTATTCTCTCAGACAGATGGAAAACACTCATGCTGGTCTCCAATAATCACCCTACACAGACAGCAGCAAAGTTTAAAGGTTACTGACAAAATAAATTAAAAAGGGTAAAGAATCAAAAGCTGCAGAAAAGTCTGCCATGTAAGAGCAAAATCCAGCATTCTGCATTCATTCCCTACAGAGGTTTATAACCCAGAGCCTCCCAAACCTCTCAAATAAACTTCCACTGCATATTAAGCAGTGTGATCCATCATCTTCATTTAAACATAACCTAGATGCCTAAATGGGTATCTTCATGTTTATTCCGGGACTGATTAGTATAGCCCTCCTGAAGAAAAAGTGCAGCACGAGTGAAGGTACTGGCAAGATTTAATGGATGCAAGACTCAGTGCCTTTGGGATATCTACGAATTTATGAAACAGAAGCTCAATGCAACAAAAAATGAATGCTATGCCTATTTCCAGTCAGTGCATTCTGCCTGGATGAATCCCAATAGGCATACAGGTTACACAAAGATGTACCCTGCACCAGCTACTCTGTCAGCCAGCAAAGGTAGAATCCATATGAAATACAGGGCCCCATCCACAGAGGTCTAAGCTGGATGGGTTATGTAGTAAAATACCCCTCTCAGCTACTAATGGGTCTACAAAACTGTAAAGTTCAGGCATAACACACTCATGCCCCAAATGGAGAAGGCCACACTCCTTTTTCTATAAGAGGAAGGGTTAAGAAACACAAGGTTACATGCATTTTCCATGCAGGGAAGAGGAAGTACTGGACAGTGCAGGGTCACCTGACTAATGACAAAGTGTGATGGGTCAAGGAGACCAAAACCTGAATGTCAAAGATACATGAAGTCAAACGGAAAGTCTTGGACATAAGACTGATAACTAGTAGTAAGCTATTTTATACTTAGTGACAGCCTGATTCATAAAACCAGAAAAATGTTGATCTGTGTCCACGAAACAAAAATGGAAGTTATGTACTTCTAACACTGCTTCTTCATTATCCCTAGCCCATCCAGTTCAACTGATGGGATTTCACCGCAAGGAAGATCCAAATTCAGCAAAGTGACTCCACTCCAAGTGTCTGAGCTCCTTGCCTACTCGCACCATGCACCTGTTCTGTAGGAGTTTCCACATCAAAAGCTTGTTAAATAACACCAGAACATGGGACACATTAGCCACAAAGAAATTGGTGGTGAAAGTGGACAGGCTTTGGTCTAGTTTTATCAGGTCTTTTGCGAAAGTACAGTTGTGTTACACTTACCATTATTGTAGATATTCAAGTAGATCAATGTTGCAGTACTAATCTTTGGTTCTTCCTGCTACGCAGAAGCCCGCGACTAGCCATATTCCTAGAGTTTTTTTTTAGTTGATGGATGTCCAGATGCCAAGGTATAAGATGGCATCTGTTGGTGTCTCCTCAGGTCTTTCTAGGCTGTGAAACTCAGTCTGAGGCCTAAGGATAAGCACAATTCTCCCAGTTGACTAAATCTTAAGAAAGAGTAGCTGTAGACTAGAAGAAGATGAAGAAGGGTACAGGAGGGGGATGATAAGTTTAGGGTACCCACCGCAACCCCCAGCCATTGGAGGCCAAGCAGAAAGAGGGAAAGGAAGGTGGGAGTTGGCACTGCAACACTGATCTACTTGAAAATGTACTATTACGGTAAATGTAACACAACTGTACTATGTTCTTCATAGTTAATGCTGCAGTATTAATCCTTTGGAAGACTCTCAAAGCTACTGATTGGGTGGCTGTCTGTGTGAAGGCCCCTGGGACAGGAGGTTCCACAGAACAACAGTACCAAGGCCAGTCCTAGTCCTGGATGCAGTATTTAAATAGTATTGTCTGGTAAAGGTGTAGGTACCTGTTAGGAAGGCAGTGGTGGTAGCTCTGCGTCCCATGGAAAGTGCCCTGACAGATGCTGGTAGTTGCTTTCCATGATGAGTAAAACAAAAGGTAATACAATTAGCTACCCACTGTGCAATTATCAGTTTGGAATGAGGCCTGTCTTAAGGCCACCAAAGGTTGGTCTGCTACATTTGTAGACTGTGTCCTGCTAAGGAAATACCTAATCTGTTGGTGCACATACAGCGAATGCAGGACTTGTTCAGCTTTATTTTGAGGATTAAGGAAGAACACTGGTAGGTACATAGCTTGGTTTAAAGAGAACTCTGACACTACCTTTGGCATGAAAGAAGAATTAGTTCTCAGGATAACTCTATCCATATGGAATACAATGAAGGGTTCTTCGCACCTCGGGGCTTCCAGTTCAGGGACCCACCTGGCTGAAGTGATTACTCTCAACAATGTGGTCTTCCATGCAAGCATCATTACAGGGACTGAGGCAGCTGACTCAAAAGTTGGCAGGGTAAGCTTTTTCCAATGCAAAGTTCAGGTCCCAAGAGAGTACAGTATTTCTCTTAGATGGTCTCCGGTACATTACTCCTTTAAGAAACAGTTTCAAATGAAAATAAGCATAGAGAGTCGAAGAACAAGGTATGTAAGCAAAAATGGCAAATGCATGTACTTTAATACCTAAATAAGAAAGGCCCTGCTTAAATAATTCTTGAAAGGTACTCCAGCTCTAGGTTCATGCTATAGCATTAAGTGGTGCCATACCTTTTGCCTGGAACCAAATAGAAAACTTTTTATACTTTAATAAAAATGATTTTCTGGTAGTTGGTTTAACTGTCTTTCACAAAGCAGATATCACTTCAGGAGAATAAGATGATTAGTGTTGGAATCTAATCCTCCAAGCTGATAGTTTGTGTGTGCTCAGGTGTGGGTGAATGACAGGACCCTTGTGCTTGGTGAGCAAATCTTTCAACTTGGGAAGAGTATAGCATCTCCCCTCAATAATGGTGAATATAAGGGAGAACCAGTGTTGCCTTTGCAAGACGAAAGTGATGAGTATCATGAGCAGTATTGTACCCTGGGGATTAGGGATAGTGGAGGGAAAGTGTATAGGAAGAGGTCTGTCCATTTGAAAGGAGAAGGCATCCCACTCTCCATGACCCTGTTTGACAGGTTCTTGAGCAGAACCTTTGTAACAAAGAGCTCTAATACTGAGGTTTCCCCCTGGTGGGTGAGGTCTCAAAAGCTCTCTCTCGCTCTCTCTCTTTTCCGCATTTATTCCATGGGGTCCAGGTCCTGCTTAGAGAACCTGCTATGGCGTTCTTCTGGCCTGGGATGTATGTAAGATGCTGTTAATGTCAGTTGTAGTTTTTGTGGCAGAAGCCATACCTTTACCACTAAACTGTACAGAGGGTATGAATCAGTTCCCCCTTGTTGCTTAAGTAACACATCACTGTGGTGATGTTTGTCCAAATCTGCAGTGCTTCTGGGGTCAGGTTGTTTGGAAGGCTCTTATTTCCAGAAAAACTGCCAGTATTCCTTTTTAGTTTGTGTGTAGTTTTCTTTGTTCAGTAGTCCAAATTCCTTGCACCTTCAGCTGTTCTAAGTGTGCTCTCCAGGCTAAGTCTGGGCTGTCTGAGGAGGCAGAGGAAAAGGTGTCATCTGAATCAGAGTCAATATATCACCGAAGAAGGAGATTTTCTGCACAAGACAGTTCCTCCTCATTTTCAGATTCTGAAGAGTCTGAATCTTCCTGACGAGAGAACATTTCTCTTTCTTTTACCTGAAGGAGCTCTTGGAACAAAGAGTTGTGGCTTCCTGGGCTATATGAACTTCAGAAAAACCTGTGCCAGGTTAACCTGGTCCTGTGCACCAACCAGGGTAGAGGAGATGGAAGACTGAGAGGGGGACTGGGCTAGAGCAAGCTAGTAAGCCTCTTGGGTTTGTGTGTCCAGGGTTTTGGGCTCAAGGCCTCAGGACACAGGTGGGTGGTTGTGAACTCTATCCTGTTTCCTGGGATTTCCTCAGGTATGGCTACCAAGGAAATATCACCCTCTCCCACGGTTATCAGCAGTTGGGTGTCAGACGCCAGGGCATGCAAAGTGTCTTGGACCCAACGTGGCATGGCGGCCTCCCAAGGGGTTTCATCTTGCAAGAGGGCTCTGGACCACTAGTAGCTGTACCGGGGTCTGCAAAGGAGCCTCACCTGAGTCATTTATGGAAGATGTGGCTGCGGATATGGAAGACTCTGACATCCATGACTTCTTTCTTCTGCTTCTTGTCTTTATGGTTCTACGGAAGGGAAATGGACAATACTGAGGCCTGCAATGAGGATGGAGGCAGTAGGTTTGAATATTCTATCAGGGCTAGAGACTTCAGTCCTACATTTCAAGGTTTTGGAATAAAACCTAGCACAATACTGACAGCTAGAAATGTCATGCTCAGGCCTCAAGCAAAATAAACACCATGAATGAAAATACTTATGCAGAATTTACTTCAAAAACTTTAAGCATTTAGTTTTGGAAACCTTAAATGGAAGGAAACTTCCTGAACAGGATATTTATCTGATTATAGACTGAAAACAATTCTAGAAAATGAGCAGATTAACAGACAAGTGGGAGAAACATGGAGTAGTGCACTGGACTGCATGGCTAGAAAGTACTGAAGATGGCTCATCTTATACTCGGATGTCCATACATCGGTCCTATGACATCAGTTAGCTGGGGATGATGCAAAGACTCTGGGAATCAGGCCAAACACAAGTTACTGCATGGCAGGAAGACCCAGAGATTAGTATTACAACACTGACTATGAAAAACCTGAAGGAGATGTGAGAATTTGGAGGGGGGGGGGTAGAGGGCAGGTAGTGAAACTGAATGGACAGAGGATAATCAAGATTCAGCATTATGAGAAATACATAACCTCTGTATTTTACATTATGTCATCTGTCCACTTTGACTGATGGACAGATTCCCCAGGTAACCATTTTCTTGGGTGGAGTCACAAAAGGATGGCAGCCCCAAAGGAAGACCTGGTCATAGAGAATATGCCCAGTTTATAGTGCTAGTCAAACATGCAATGTAGTCTATGTTGCAGCTACATAAATTTGATAATTTAAGGAGTTCTGGAAGAATGTGGCAGAAACTGCAATAAACTTTATGGAATTAGCTTTTTGTTTTACCAACATCGTTTTTTATGAGACTGGTATACAAAGGTTATACAATCTGTAAACCATTTGGACAGAATTACTTTGGAAACCTTTTGACCCAAACTGATGGATGCATAAGAGATGAATAGTTGGCTGTATTTCCGGATTCCTTTACTTTGGTGTAAATAGAAACACAAACATCTGTGGACATCCAAGGTGTGCAGTAAGTACTACATCTTGTTGAAGGACTTCAGGAAAAAGAAAGGAAGATAAGTATCTTGATTAAGGGAAAATTTGAAGCAACCCTTGGCATAAAGGACATCTTTGTTTGTGAAAAAATAAATTAGGCAGTCTGGAAGAAAGGGCATATAACTCTGAAAAAACGTTTGGCAGAGGTGATGGCCACCAGAAGCAAAGTCTTCCAGAAGAGAAATTTTATGTCAGAAGAAGAAGAAGCTGGTTCAATAGTGGAACATGTCAGTGCCCCTAGGACCAGAGTGATATCCCAAAGAGGGGAAAGATTCTTGATAGGAGAGCATAGGAGAAATGTACCTCAGATAAAGGCTTTACAGACCTTTGGTGCTACAAAGGATGAAGAATGAAATCCTAGCTGAAAGATGGAAATGATGGCATGATACTCTGACTGTACAGTAACTGGAGATGGAATCAAAAAGAGAAGAGAGAAAAGTACAGTTTTGTACCTACCATAAATGTAGATGTCCGAGTGCATACACTGCTGCAGTCATTACACTTGGGTTATCCTGCCGTCAGGCGGTCCCTATTCAGCCTGAGTTCCAAAGTCTTGGTCTGGCATCGGTTACTGTTGCCTCCTCCCTGACGTCAGTGCGACAGGGGTATATAAGATGCAGCAGACGCCATTTTCTACAGTTTTTCTTGCCCCAGATGTCAGGTGCCTCTAAATAGGTAGGCAATTCCAATTGCTAATAAAACATACATAAGAAAAGCAAAAAACAACTTATAGCTACCAGCAAATACCCCCCTTAGGTAGTAAGGGTGGAAGACATAGGTATGTACCAGACAGTAAGAGGGGAAGGAGGGAGGGTAACCTGGACTGCAGCAATGTATACACTCGAACATCTACATTTATGGTAGGTACAAAACTGTACTATGTTCATCGTGTTACACTGCTGCAGTCATTACACTTGGGTAGAATCCCAAAGCTGATGTAGGGTGGCTGGTTCTATAAGGCATTAGGGGTGGCTATAAGG
Source organism: Protopterus annectens (assembly GCF_019279795.1). Taxonomy (NCBI): domain Eukaryota; kingdom Metazoa; phylum Chordata; order Ceratodontiformes; family Protopteridae; genus Protopterus; species Protopterus annectens. Next base: position 316,698,166 of record NC_056742.1, on the reverse strand, counting down.
CCCTGCAGCACTGCAGTGGCGAAGCCAGCTCTGGAATTAGAGTATAGAGGCAGATGGTAATGCTTGGTGAAGGCATGTACAGAACTCCAAGTTGTTGCTTCCAAAATATCCTTGGTAGGTACTCCCCTGAGGTAGGCAGTTGAAGTGAGATCTAATGCTGCCAGGTACAGGTTTTCCATGGTATGTGTAGCAGAAACGTATACAATGTCCTATCCATTTTGAAATAGTCTGTTTTGAAATGGCTTTTTCCCTGTGCTCCTGCAGCATATTCTACCAATAATTGCTCAGATTTTCTGAAAGCTTTGGTTTTGTCCAAGTAGAAGCGTAACTGCCTGTGGATGTCCAAAGAGTGCAGTAGTCTCTCCCCTTTATTCTGTGGTTTAGGATAAAAAGTTGGCAGGTGAATAGTTTGGTTTAGAGCCACACTGGATACCACCTTTGGCATAAACATAGAGTTAGTTCTTAAAGACACCCTGTCCTAGTGGAAAATGAGGAAAGTTTCCACTGCCATTAGTGCCTGTAATTCTGAAACTCTTTGTGCTGATGTTATTGCCAGAAGCAGAGCAGTTTTCCAAGAGATATATTTTAATTCTGCTGTGTTAGCTGGCTCAAAAGGAGGTAAAGTTAGTTTTTCCAAAACAAAGTTGAGGTCTCAAGTTGGAGTAGGTGCTCTACGGGGCGGTCTTATGTTTTTAGCCCCTCTGAGGTATTGCTTTAACAGAGGATTACAGAAAATTGGTGGATCCGTGTTGTAATAAGCAGAGATGGCAGAGGCGTGGATCTTGATGGATGAGAAGGAGAGGCCTTTGTCCAGCATCTCAGTTAAGTATTGTAGTATCTGAGGAATGTTTGGGACAAGAGGGTCAAGGCTGTGAGCTTGGTTCCAGGCACAGAATCTCTTCCATTTATCCGAATAGGCTTTCCTGGTACTAGGCCTTCTGGCCTCCAGAATGACATCCATAACAGCTTTGGAGAGAGGCACTGCTTGCTTGACTAAGGAATCTTCCATGCAGCTAGGTTTAAGGTCTCTAGCTGGCTGTGTAGTATTTGATTGTTGTGCTGAGTCAGTAGATGTGGGATTTGAGGCAAAATCCAGGGTGGTTCTTGTGCTAAGCTCCTTAAGATTGGGTACCAGTGCTGGCGTGGCCAGTCTGGTGCAATCAAGATCATCTTTGGCTCTTCTTGCCTGGCTTTTATGAGTACCTTTGGCAGGAGAGGTAGTGGTGAGAAAGTGTATACTTGTAGGTTCTCCCAGCTGAATGAGAGGGCATCCACTTTCCATGCTTGTGGATGGTAACTCCTTGTGCAGAATATTTGTAGCTGGCAGTTTATTGGGGATGCAAACAGATCTATGTCCGGGCTCCACCATTTCTGTGTTATCATTCTGAATATTTGTGGATTCAATTCTCATTCTTGGGGATCCATGATGTTTCTGCTTAAGTCGTCTGCCAGTGTGTTTTTCTCTCCTGGCAGGAATTGTGCTTGTAGATGAACTTGATGGTTTATAGCTGTGTTCCACAAGGTCATGGCTTGTCTGCATAGGAGGTAGGAGCTTGCTTGTTTATGTACCACATAACTGTGGTATTGTCCGTCTTTAGCAGTATTTGTCCTGGATGCAGCAGGTCCTTGAAAGCTATAAGGGCATTTTGTACAGCTAGCATCTCTTTTTGATTGATGTGAAGATGCCTTTGTTCTGCAGGCCACGTGCCCTGAATACATTTGCCTGCCATGTGTGCTGCCCAGGCGTAATCCGATGCATCTGTTGTCAGTGTTTGCCTGGCTGTGGGTTGTGTAAAAGGCTGCCCCTTGTTGAGGTGACAAGCTTGAGCCCACTATTGAAACTCCTGTTGAAGGCAAGGAATTAGTGGTATAACGGTTTCCAAACTTTGACAGTGTTGAGACCATACATTCTTTAGGTACCATTGTAATTTCCTCATATGCAGTCTGGCATATGGAATTAGTAGTATGCAGGATGCCATGTAACCCAAGGCCTGCAGAATTTTTCTTGCAGGGAGTTGGGTCTTTGTTGCCATCAATTGAAAGTATTGAGTCAGTTGTCCTTGCTTGTCTGGCGTGAGATAAGCCATCTGGGCCGTTGTGTTCAAGCTGGCACCCAGGAATATAATCTCTTGTGAGGGCACTAGTTTTGATTTCTTTTCGTTTACTGTGTACCTCAGGCAACTTAACTTAATAACTTTTGTACAAATGCCAGATGCTTTAGAAGAATGTCCTTGCTCTCTGCTTGAATCAGGCAGTCATCCAGGTACGGATAAATTTGAATTCCTTTCTGTCTGCAAAATGCAATTACTGGTGCCAGGCACTCTGTGAAGACCCTGGGTGCAGTAGATAAGCCAAAGGGCAGTGCAGAGAATTGGTAGTGCATTGGACCAGCTATGAATCTGAGGTATCTTCTGCGGTTTTGTCTGATAGGGACAAGCAGGTATGCCTCCTTGAGGTCCAAAAGTCACGAGCCAAGCTTTCTTGCCCAGCATGGGAAGAAGCTGCTGTAGTGTCAACATTTTGAATTTCGGAACATCCAGGTAAGTGTTTAGAGATGAAAGATCCAGAATGGGCCTCCAGGCTTGGTCCTTTCTGGGTACCAGAAAGAGTCTTGATTAAAATCCTTGTCCTTGCTCCTGTGATGGTACCTTTTGAATAGCTCTCATATCCATGAGTGCTGTAATTTGTTTTTGAGCCTCTGCCCATTGCTTTGGTGGCAGATTTGACATTACTTTTAACCTTGGCAGTGTGTGAAAGTGGAACCTGTAACCTTGAAATACAATGTTGAGAACCCATTTGTCTTTGGTGATCATTTTCCAATTGTGGTAGAAGAGTGCCAGTTTTCCTCCCAAGGGGGCTGCCAAGAGGGATTTGTTTGGCAGTAGTGGGAAGTCATTGGAGCTGCTTTTTATATGGTTGGGGCCTGTCTTCCCCTTCTTTCTGGCCTGATGCAACCCATTGTCGAGGCCTGTAAGGACCTTGTGTTTGACCTCTACCTCTTGGACGTCTGTATCTTCCTCTTTGAGATCTGTCTGTAATTGGAAAGGACCAATTCTTAGTTGGCCAGTTTCTGCTAAATCTAGGAGGCTAAACCTGTAAGAAATCCTTCACCGTTTGCATAGATTTTGCCTTATCCTCCATTTTCTTTAATACCTCTTCTGCCTTAACTCCAAATAACACATCCTGCTGCAAAGGTGCATCCAATAATTATGCTTTAACATGATCTGGTAACGTATGCCTTTTAACCAAGCATGTCTTCTAATGACAGAGCCTGTAACTGCTGCTCTGCAGGAGGCCTCTAGAGAATCAAAACCACATTGCAAAGTATGCTTTCCCACTTGTTCAGCTGCATGCAATAAATCCTGCATTTCTTTAAAATTAGGAGGATCTGATTCTGGAAGCATTTTTTGTTTTAACTGAGACAGTAAAAATTGCTGATATTTTAGCATGTGAAACTGGCAATTTAAGGCTCTCATTGCTAAAGTTGCAGACGTATATACTTTCTTTCCCCATCTGTCTAATGCTCTGGAATCTCTGTCAGAGGGAACTGGATTCTTGGCTGATGAGGCCTTAACTCCTTTGGGTCCCTGAGAAATAGTTTCAGGGTCAGCTACAGGGCTTTTATACAGAAATTTATGTGAGTCAGGGACTCTGTAGTATCTGTCAGGTTTAACAGGGGCTGGAGGTAAGGAATCAGGATTTAAGCTGGATTCAGTATACACATCATCAACAATATCTAACACTGGCAGAATAGCAAGGGGTCTGTGTTGAGGTAATAAAAGGAAGTCTCTGAGCCTTTTCTTGGATTCTGAGTAATCCTGGCCTTCCCAGTGGAAATGCTCCCTCATGGTATGTAGGGTTTCCCCAAAGGAATAGTCCTCTGGCGGTGGAGCTGATGGAATTGATTCCTCAGCATCAGAATCCTCATAAGGGGGTAAAGAGTATCCTAGGTCTGAGGATGAATCAGAAGAGATGGACACCTGGTCGGTTGAGTCATAGTCTGCATCGTGTCTAGGCCTTTTATCAGGAGGGGGATGGGACCCCCTGATCAGAGAGATTAGGTCTTCGGCCATTTTGAGCATTTGTTTCTTAGGCATGGAGGCCTGTCCTGGAGAATGCTGTATTTATTTCTTTGATTTTAAAGGAGGCTTAGGCTTAGCTGAGGGCTTACTGCTTAACTGATTAGGTCTGAAGACACCCTCTGAAGCTGTGGGTTGCTCAGCTACTCCGGATTCCTCTGGAAGGTTAGTCTTGGTAGGCTGAATAACTTGTGCGTCCGAAGGCCCAGCCATCTCCACGTGGGAGTCAGTGGCGGCCTGTGGTTCTACAGAAGTGGTCATCAGGGGCTGCGAAGGAGCCTCGCTAAAAACTGGAGAACCGGCGACTGGCCTAGAAGAGGCTTCGTCATCAGTTTTTGGCCTCGGATGCCTATGCTTGTCTTTGCGCTTTCTGTGTATTCCGGTCGTCGGAAGTTCCAACGGCATGGTATAATTGAATTTTCTACCAAAATAATGTCGGGCAAAATCAAACCAACGTTTAATAGTGCACTTGTTAAACCTAGCACAAAACCGACAACCAGTGACATCGTGGTCTGGGCCTAGGCATGGGATACAATAGGAATGGAAATCCTTATGAGGTATTTGCTTCCCACAAGAAATACAGTTATCAACTTTTACTGACATCGGTCTGAGGCAAGAAAAAGTTTCCCCAATGGGGTACTTAGCTTTGTAGAAGACTTCGATTCTGGATTTGGAATGAAAATCTCAGGAGACGGCCGACCGGCACTTGCGAACTGCTTTTGCTTCGGGCACCGCGCGGCAAGAAAGACTGAAGAAAATGGCGTTGGCTGCATCTTATATACCCCTGTCACACTAACGCCAGGGAGGAGGCAACAGCAACAGACGCCAGACCAAGACTTTGGAACTCAGGCCGACTGGGGAACCACCTGACGGCAGGATAACCCAAGTGTAATGACTGCAGCAGTGTAACACGATGAACATCTATAATACTGAGGGAACTGAGTTGGAGAAAGAATCTAACCCCTGCTGTGATAAGCCCATGTTTTGTCTTTCGGCTTTTCCTGGTTAGGGGTCGCCACAGCGGAACTCCGGTCCGCTAATGATTGGCAGTAGATTTTTACGTGCCGAGTTGACTGCCCTGACGCACAACCTTCAACGAAGGTACACCCATTCACGCATGTCTCCACACAGAAGACGCTCTAGCTGAGAATCGAACAGAACGTCTTACTGTGAGGCAACAACGCTACCGCAGCACCACCACCGCAGTTGATATTTATTTATTTTTACTTTTATTTTTATATTTGCTTTTTTAGCATTTGCACATAATGTCTTTCTACTTAGCTGAAATTATTTGGATTATCCTGAAAGTATAAGCTGTTTCTCTGACCATTACTGAAACAGGAAAAACCATGCAGTTAATTAAAAGGAATGAATGCCCAGATGAGACTCACCAAAAGGACAGGAAATGTGATCTGATTGCTGATGTAAAGGCTATGGTTGCCTCCTGAAGTGAGAATATAGCAAGGGGAGCCAGATTTGTGTTGGCCAAAATGAGGGCTGTGAGGATTACTGAAGCCTTGCATACAGAGGCTTTCTGAAAGAATTTCATCATTAACGCTAGAAGAGGAAGGCATGAAATACTGCCCACTGACAGCCCAGAGCAGCTCTTGGTAATTGCCCCTGTGAAGGGTTGAGGGCGAAATAGTTGCTGTATTTGGAACTGGTTAGAGATGCAATCAGATCACAGTAAAGCTACTCAAGCATTGAAATATCATATGTGCTACTGATGGATTGAGGGACTGCTCAGGAGGCTTCAGTACTGATCAGCTAAGCCCCTCTTTTTGGTAGCCTGTTCATCCCGGATTGTACACAGCAACTAGAAAATGCTGTAAGGACTCTACCCAGTGCCATACTCTCATGATTTCTAGACAGAAGGATGTAACTACTACTGACATTTTCCAAGTGAATGAAATCACAACCTTTGGAAGGCAGTCCTGGGAGGTCTGCAGCATTAGCAGGATCACTGCCATCTACACAATATTTATGTGAGGACTGGAATAAAAAAGAAAAAAAGAGTTGGATTTTTTTGAACCAGAGCACTTTGGATCCATTTTGGTTCCTGGAAAAAAAGCCTCTAAGGAGTCTCAAAACAAACACCTAAGGCAGACAGCATCTGCTTCTGGCTTTACACTTCAGATGTTCTTCCTTGACCTTAGGCCCAAAGAGTGAGGACCCATCAACTGGGGCACTGACAAAGGATGCCTTGATGTCTGCAGAATCATACAAGCGAAGCCTGATGTGGCATCTCATCATTATACAAGTGCCTGCCACTCTAATTGCTCCATCAGCTGTATTAAGCAACTGCTTCATGCACAGGATGGAAATAGTTACTGTGGTTGCTCCCGGGACTACAATTGTTTCTAAGTGTCAGAAGTGGCAGGCTTCCTCAAACACTCTAATGCTTACTCTGCTAGATCTCTTTGGAATCTAGTCATATGACTTGAATAAGTCAATGCTCTACAGCCAACCCATTCAAAGCATATGCTCGTTTCACAATATGATCCACTGTCCAAATTCCTTTTTAAGAGGCTGGACTGATGGCTGTCAAACAATTCCTTCCTAGAGGCAGTGCCACAACAAGGGAGTCCACCAAAGAACCCTTGCTCCAATATTGTTTGTCCTTAAGTGGGTGAAAAATCTTGTATGGCTTCTGTGGGATGGTCTCTGCCATGTTGGGCTCCCACACTGCCCTCTCCACCACCAGATCCATCATGTAGTCAGTGATATGGAAGATCTGAAGGCCTCAATGTGAACCTCCTAAACCTGGGAAAGGGAGACAGTGGTTCAAGTACCCCTCTGACAAATAAACTCTAAGATTTTGTTGAACACAGCATTCTCTGGAAGGCATTCTGAGGGCCCCTTCCTCTTCACTGTGGTTGGTGTCGGGGTGAGAGACTGCAATGAAGATGATGTGCCGCCTCTGACATTTGTTCATTGTGGCCACAGAGGGCACTCATCAGAGGCACTCAAAGAGTAAGGATGGCACTCACAGAAGGATTGGATTGTCTACCAAGACCTTCTCAACTGCCCTGTCCCTGTGAAAGATGAGGAGTAGAAAAGGTTGTAGACTGATGGGTGTTGAGGGTTGGAGCCAAAGCAAGTGGAGCATCCTCATGCTGCAAAGTAGGGCAGGCTATCATCTTCTCTATAAAATCTCAAAAGCCAGTGTTGAATCCACTGGCAATGGAAATCCCTGTGCCAGCACAGTGTCAGTACTGAAGTATGTGGATATCATCAGTAACAAAAATGGAGGCAATGACACTGACGGACCCAATGGCTCAAAGGTCGAGATGAAAGCAGACACTATGAATGCCAACGACCCCAACAAAGAAAAGGGCTTCAAACAAGTTGGTGCTGAAGACACAACGAGAGGTCAGCACAAAGGCACTATCCACTCAGATGAAATCAGTATAGAGTGATTCCGAGGTTTCAGAGTCACAGCCTAGGGATCCAAGCTTGCAGGTGCTGATGAAATAAGATTCAGAAAAGATAATGACTTTGAAACCTCCAGTACTGAAACCAGTACCAAGGAAACAGACTCTCTCTGGGGAAACTGAAGGTGAACCCAATCTACCGTAGATTCTGAGGGGAATGGGATGACACCCATGACAATTTGTTCTCTTGTGAAGGCTCTCATTATCTTTTCCCAGTTAAAATCCAAGGTGCTCTGAACAAAAGTACTCCACACTTTAGAGAGGAAATAAAGGAAGGTTGGCCATCCTCCTGGGGGGATAGATCATGGATTAAGACTGGATAGGTGTGGGAAGACCCCAGAGCTGAAGCCTCCTGAGAAGGGTCAGATTGGGGGATTTGGGCAACAGGAGAAGCCTGAGGTAGAATATACTCTGGTTTCCTCTTCCAATTTCCTTAATCCTTTTCTGTTTCTTTATTTCTCTCTTTCTTTAACCTTTTCCCTTTCTTTCTCCATGCCAGAGTCCTGGGAAGAAGCAGGAAGGAGAGCTTTGAGAATTAATTTGTTCTCTCTCTCTCTCTCTCTCTCGATGAGAATGTGTCTCAAAGCCCTTACAGATGTCACAGGAGGCCAAGAGGTACTCTTGTCTCCAGGCAGAACACAAATCATTTTCAGATATCCTGGGGTGGGATTTAATCCATATTGGATGCATTTTCTAAAGCCTTTATCCATACAGGCTTAAGAGCTAAATATAGTAGCAGATCATCAAAAATATTAATAACTACAGTAACAGTATAACTACAACAAAGTAAGAAAAATCACTGCAAAACAGATTACTGAGCCAGATTCAATAAATCCTGCACTAAGTGTACACAATATGCATTCAATAAAATTCTTATCACTTTTTTTGTGTTTTCTAGTCACTCAGAAAGATTACACTAAGTGTACATGTAGTCTATACTTTATGTTAACCTTTATGAATCCCTGTGAATACTTAAAGCTGCAAGAATATCAGTAGAAAAACTAAAGTTAGGAGGAAGAAGGTATGAGTTATGTCTGTGTTGTCTCTATTCACTCAGAACAGTGTACACTTAAGTGTAGGAGTTATTGAATCCTGGGGACTATCAATAAGGTAAGGAAATAGAAAATAGAGCAGAGTGAAGCAATTAGTCCTAGACTTGTAGTCACAACAGTGGAAAGAAGTAAAAGTATGTGTGAGCACGTGTGTGTGTGTGTGTGTGTGTGTGTGTGTGTGTATATATATATATATATATACACACACACACACACACACACACACACGTATGGAAACACTCCATACAGTCGAACGTTCGTATTCTTGAATGTGTTTAACACCAGCAGAACTGATCGAAGCTCATCTGATCGCATCTACCAATATTAAGTCCGTGAATAATAGTGCACAGTGGGGATCAGGGAAATTACCCTTTCCCCACTGTATACCGATCTTGGAGCTGGTATATACAATTAGCAGGGTGTGGGGGTGCAGCAGTGTTTTGTTTTTTTTCACTGTTTTGGTTTTCAAGCTTTGGGAATCAATCATTAGCCAGTTGATATTTGTGCACTTCAATGTTTAGAAGTACATGCTCTATTCTTTCTTTATGATCAAACATACTTAATGTCGAAATGAAAACATCGACAAAATATGTTCTGACATACAGAACATCAAACACAACAAATAACAAACTACAAAATACTGAGTAAGGAAAACTATTTCCTCTCCTGATATTAGCGCTAAAACCCTATGCAACCCTAGTCTCAAATTTGTCTGAATACTGGGCAGTATTACAGGCGCCATCTTAGTAATGGGTGCTAATCCTAATGTTTCCCCTTCCTCCAATCCTAAATCTACACCTTACCTTAATGAAAAGCTTCCTATAACACTGCCAGTACTCAAGACACACTTGCACACACAAACACACATAAATGCACTAAAAACACATCTATCTCCTTATCTAACCCTGACCATAAACCTAAAATACAAACACTAATGCACAAACATACACTTACGCTTCACCTATTACAGACCCTAACCCTAACTCACAAACCCTCCCAACCCCCTCCAGCCCCACTCACCTGTTTCAACAAAACATACAGACACTTGTACCACTCAGCTCTCCGTACCTTCAACATTACGCAACACCCCTACACTTGTCAACAAAACGCAGGGGAATCAAAAACTGAGAACTATGTGAAAATACTATGAAAAAGACAGAATTATCTTATTTCTCATTGACAGCTGGAAATTCTATCTAGTCGGAAAAGTGGCAAACAAGATCCGAGGACAGAGGGGACATGAACACTGTAGAAGTATTGATGCAAGTCAAGCGCATAGGAGCAGTCAGGTTGCCAAATCAGATCTGCCTTGCAGCAAAATACCATCGGGCAAAGTGAACAGATGGGATAATGTAAGATCTGAGGTTAAAGTGTTTCCATGAGGAAATGTAAGGCTCTCTCATTAAATGCTTAACAGTACAGCAGAATATTTTATTTTGCAAATGCAGTCTGTGCATTATACATAAAATAGTAACAAATCATGAAGATAGCAAGCTTCCCTATATAAGGGATGACTGGGCCATAAAGGCTGGAAAAATGGAGAAACTGTGTGTGTGTGTGTGTGTGTGTGTGTGTGTGTGTGTGTGTCTATATATAAAAATATATCTTAGATAGATACACACACACACTATATTTTATTTTAGTTAAGTAAATTAACATGTTTTTGGGAGATGAGCAAAAAGTACAGAAAACCCATGCAGACACAGAAGGAACATGAAAATTCCACACAGACAGTGACCACAAGTAATTAGGCTTCATAGATAAACTTCACACCAGAAATCCAGGAAAACTATACTAATTGTTTAAAAAAAGGACTTTTGCAGCAAGGTAAGCTCCTCCCTACACCATCCCAACTCTAAATATAATGACTACAAGATCTTTAAACCTTGGAGTTAAGGGCAATATTCCTTACTCCAAACATGTCAACAGCTCTACTTTGACTAAAGAAGAGAGTCAATTAGACATGACTGACTATTCAAGAACTTCGGTGTGGTCATAAGCGACCTGCTGCTCTTCTGATCAGAATTTGGAAAGGTTCTCATTTAATTTTTGTGAACATTGTAGAAATGGTCCCATAGAACCTATAGGGGTTCAATGGTCACAGTCCTTACATAATCAGGTATGGATCAGAAATGGCCCTAATACCTTGGCAATGATTAATAAAAGATTGCTCAACAAATCTACATTTCATGTCTACAACAGCACTCTTGACCTCAAAACCTTTTTATTACAAAATACTAAAACACAATCACACACGCAAAAATAAATAAATGTACTGTCCAAAACATGTAAATAGGTAGCAATTATCAATATGCAGTTTGTTTTGTCACAGCTACACAGTCTCATCAAAAAAAGAAGTTATGTAACTACCATAATGTTCCATGTTAGTTGTCTTCATCTCGCCTTCTTTCTTGCTGGTTGGGATCGGAGCCGATCCTCGGCTCCGACTCGGCCATCTTCAATAGCTCGAGAGCCATTTACTGGCTCGAGGCTACCTCTTATCCCATGATGCCTAGCGATAGCTACCCAGATCTCATTTGAAATAGCTAACTCCAGACATAGCAAGATAAAAAAACCTAGTCCAAAACAAATAGGTGACTATACCTGCAATATTCTCGAAGTCAGTAGAGGAAACAAACCAGAGAACACCCAGCCAGTGAAATAAGAACTCCTCTCGGTCCAACAGGACAGGGGGACGGAGGGTGGGACACAAGAAAGAAGGCGAGATGAATACAACTAACATGGAACGTTATGGTAGGTACATAACTTCTTTATATTAAGTTGTCTATCTCGCCTTCGTTCTTGCTGGTTCGGACAGCATCCCTAGCACCTAATATCCTGGGCGGTTCATTGGAACAGACTCTTCAGAACAGTGGAACCAAAGTCAGCTCTGCTCCTGGAGAACATATCCAGCTTGTAATGAGAAATAAAGGTATGAGGATTTGCCCACGTAGCAGCTGCACAGACAGAATCCATGGGCAACCTAGACTGGAAGGCTACAGAGATGGCCAAGGCCCTAGTAGAATGACCTTTCGGTTTGATAGGTAACTCTTTTTTCCTTAACTGATAAATAAAAGTAATAGTATGAGACAACCATCTAGATAAGGTCACCTTGGAAACTGGGAGACCTTGTTTGCCTAAGGCATAAGAAAGGAATAGCTGGTCTGACTTTCTTATTTCCTTAGTTCTGTGCAGGTAAAAACGCAATTGTCTATGAATGTCCAATTGGTGTAATTTGTACTCTGCCTTGTTGGTGTGATTAGTGAAAAACACAGGAAGGTCTATAGATTGGTATAAATTATTTTCTGAGCAGACTTTAGGAAGAAAAGAAGGATTAGTCCTCAGAGCAACCCTGTCCTTATGAAAAACCAAGTATGGAGGATGAACACATAGCGCCTGAAGTTCGGAGATGCATCTGGCTGAAGTAATAGCTACCAGAAAGAGCATCTTCCAAGATAAAAACTTAATGGAGCAGGATGCTGCTGGTTCAAAAGGGGATAGAATTAAGGAAGTTAGGACCAAATTAAGGTCCCAAGGAGGAGGGGGGTCTCTCACTGGACGCCTAAGGAGAGTCGTCCCTCTCAAAAAAGCTTTGCAGAGCTTATGAGACATAATGTTAGAATTTGACAACCCAACATGAAAGTTAGAAATGGCTGCTAATTGAACCCTGATCGTAGCAGAAGCGGACCAGGAATGAAAAAGTTGTGCTAGGAATTCCAGAATTTCGTGGACTAGGGCTGAAAAGGGATCTACGTTCCTAGCCTCTGCCCAACAAGAAAAACGTTTCCATTTACTAGCATAAGTTTTTCTGGTTGTGGACTTGTGAGAGGAGACAACAATCTCACGTATAGCCGGGGAAATGCTGGGAAGCCTGGCTAAGGTTGGAAGTGGAGCAACCAAGCTATGAGCTGGAGAGTTTGGAGGGATTGATGCAACCCGCCTGATTGATGAATCAGTAGACCTGGAATCGAGTCCAGAGTCCGGAGTCCAGGGCTGATCGAGAAGGTAATGGTGCAGGAACGGGAACCATACCTGTCGAGGCCAGTAGGGGGCAATGAGGATCACTTTGCAACCCAACAATATTGCTTTCAGTATGGGTTTCGGTATCAGGGGAAACGGAGGAAAGGCATAAAGAAGTGCCTAAGGCCAATCGTGGACTAGAGCATCTCTGGGTGTGTGACCTGGAAGCAGAAGAAGGGCGAAGTAGTTGCTGCATTTGCTGTTGAAGTGGGTGGCATTAAGATCGCAGCAAGGCTGTCCCCATTTGTGGAAGATAAGATCTGCAACTTCCTGATTCAGAGACCACTCGTGAGGCATGAGGATAGCTCTGCTGAGCCTGTCCGCTATGACGTTGGACCTCCCAGGGATGTGCGTTGCAATCAGAAAACGTTGGGAGGAAATCGCCCACTGCCACAGTCTGAGTGCTTCTCGACACAGGGGGTAGGATCTGGTTCCGCCCTGCTTGTTGATGTACCACACCACTGACATATTGTCTGTTTGAATTGCAATGGTCCCGGAAGGAAGAGAGTCCTGAAGTGTTTGCAACGCTAGGAGCACAGCTCTCATTTCTTGGACGTTTATGTGCAGATGGCACTCGTGAGGTTGCCAAGTGCCTTGGACTGTCCTGCCCAGATAATGCCCCCCCCACCCTATCAGGGAGGTGTCTGTGGTCACTGTGGCTACCGGAGGGGGCTGAATGAAGGGTCTGCCCTGAGTCACTAGTGGGGAGACCATCCACCATGAAAGGTGCCTTTTGCATGCTTCTGTAATCAGGATCATGTGAGACATGGGCAGCTCTTGGAAAGACCACTGTGTGAACAGAAGCCACTGAAGGATCCTCATATGAAAGCGGGCCAGTGCGATTAGAAGAATGGCGGCTGCCATGGAACCCAGAGTTTGAAGGACGAACCTGACTTGGATCCTTTTGCTCTGCATTAGAATCTGTACTTGCTGACGAATTGTAGACACCCTTTCTAGCAGTAGCCTTGCAAACATGTTCCTTGTGTCTAAGTCTGCTCCTATGTAAGTGATAGATTGACAGGGCAACAAGGCAGATATTTTGAAGTTTATTGTAATGCCTAGCTGGGAGCAGATTGTGATAGTGTAGTCCCTGGCTTGTAGGAGTTGATGCCTGGTAGTAGCAGTGAGGAGCCAGTCGTCTAGATATGGAAACACCTGGAATCCTCAACGTCTCAGGTGAGCCGTGACCACTGCCATACATTTGGTGAACACACTGAGGGCTGTGGTGAGACCAAAGGGCAGAGCTCTGAACTGATAATGACTGGCTCCCAGCTGGAAGCGAAGAAATCTCCTGGACTGCCTGCCCATCTTGATATGGTAGTACGCGTCCTGAAGATCTATCGAGCACATCCAATTGTCCTGACCCAGAAAGGGTAGAATGGACTGTAGAGTGACCATCCGAAACTTTGTTCTTAGTACAGACCTGTTTAGTCTGCTGAGATCCAGAATCGGTCTCCAGTCCCCTGTCTTTTTTGGTACCAAAAAGAACCTTGAGTAAGTTCCGGATCCGTGCTGGTCTGCCGGGACTTCCTGGATGACTCTTTTTTTCTAGCAGTTTTGAAACTTCTATTACTGCTTGGTCCTTCAGATTGGGTGGAACATCTGGAAGGGATTTCTTTGACGGTAAGGGGGGGTTGATGGAAGGGAATTTTGTAACCTCTGGATATAATGGACCGTACCCATCTGTCTTGCGTTAAATTTTGTCAGGCTTTTGGGTACAGTGAAAGTCTTCCCCTGACTGCCTCCAGAGGTGAGCAGCTGGGCAACCCTTCAGGGATGCTGAAAGGGCTTATCAGAAAAGGATTCTCTGTTGCCCTGGTTCTGCAGACCCCATCTGCCATGACGGCAGTGTCTGTTATTGTTTCCCCCTCTGCCTCTGGAGGAAAAATCGCTAAGTGGGTCAGGCAAGGCTCCCTGGGATTTTCAGAACCACATCTTGCCACTCTTCTGACTTTGGGGTAAGGTCTAGAGGGAGTGGAAAAACGGACTCCCATGGCAGAGAGAGTCTTGCCTTCTTGCTCACACCTAGTCAAAGTGTCTTTCACCCGTGGTCCAAAAAGAAAGGAACCATCAAAGGGGCTGTTGGTGAAGGACGCTCGAAAGGGTTCCGCAAAGTTACACAGCCGCATCCATGCATGCCTCCTAAGGCCCACACCGGTACCTGCGGCTCTACTCGCACCATCGGCCGCATAGGAAATGAGCCTCATGGAGGAGTTAACTACAGAATTAAGCGTCACCAGCTGGGAAGCTACTTTAGCTTGAGCTCCCTCAGCTGATGGATCTTGAAGGGTATCTCCGGAGCTCTTTAAGGAGATCCCTCTGAAGCCGGGTAAAATGACATAAATAGTTCAGTGACCTCATAGAGAAGGTCGCTGAAGCGAACATTCACTTCCCGTATCTGTCCATTGTCCTGAACTCCTTTTTAGGAGGATGGACAGACGAAGAGGTCTCCGCTAACTCTTTTTTGGTGGCTGCTGCTACCATCATGGCATCAACAGGAACACCTTTAGTAAGGAATTGCTTATCCTGGGGTGCTGTGATGAATTTATCAGGTCTCCTCAGAGTTGGTTCCACTGTATCCGCAGCTGACCAAGCCTTTCGAGCCACCACTGCCATAAGTGGATTGAAAGGCTGAGAAACCCAGGAGGTGGAAGGTTGGGAACCGAAAGCATCCAGAAATACAGACTCATCCTCGGTAGGGGATAGGGGATTCCAGTTCCCCCTCTGTTTAAGCATTTCTAGGATGTCCGAGAAGGAAACATCTTCAGAGGGGGATCTTGGGGACCCTTCCGAATCATCTAAGTCTGTATCAGAAGTGACAGACTTAGTGGAATCAATGTGCTCCCTCTTGCACTTCTTCTTATGCAGGGGCTCCTCTGAATGATCAGGGGAGGCCTCGGAAGAAGAGGAAACACCCAATGGGGTTGTCCTGGAGCATCAGTTCCCTACGCTTGGGGCCTGGAGGAGGAGCAGAGGTTGGCATAGGCACTACAGGGGACGAAGCCAGTGGGGCTGACAGTGGAGCTGACTCAGTGGCCAGCACACTCCTCGTGACATCGAAGGCGTTCCTGCCATGATGCAGAGAAAGCTCCAGTTCTAAAGAAATAGGAATCTTTCTCCGCACCGAGGGAGACTGCTCTGAGGCCGATGTAGGAGCCGAGCTCACCTGCGCCGAAGCTCCGAGAGGGAGAACGGGGTCGGACAAGGGTCCAGTGCCACTTGCCCCCTCGGAGCCGACGAGGGAGCCCTGGCGCCCAGATCCCTTGGCGGACGGCACCACTGAGGGGATCGGAGCCGACGTCGGAACCGAAGGGGACAGAGTTATCGGAGAAGACCGTTCCACTACTCGAACCCCAACAAACTCCGGCTCCGAACTCACTGGAGTCGGAGGAGGAACATCAAGAGAAGTGGACAGAGCCGACACCTGTTGAGGAGGGCTGGACAACATCTTGGCAAGTGCCTGCGACTTTAGCAACCTACTGACCACTCTCTCCACATCGTGATCTGACAGCCTAGAGGATCGAGAGGAGTGAGAAGATCGGTGACTAAGCTCGCTCTGAAGTAAAGGAGACCAAGGAGCTGAGTGGACCAATTCTAGTGAAGGGGACCTCAGCCTCTTGTGGCTCCACAATGGCTCCAAAGCCTCTGATGGAGCCGACGGGGAGATAGTCTTGTCGGTGCCAGCCGGAAACGAAGTGGAAGGTAAAATCAGAACTGAAGACGGCTCCAAACTTGGAGCTGACTGTTTGGTGGGTTTAGGGGATTTCACAGGCTGAGAGCTCTTGGTCGGTGAATCCTGGGGTTTTAAAAGACCCCTAAGAATAAGCTTATGCTTACGCTCCTGCAGGACTCTTGGACTAAAGGCATGGCATACAGAACAAGAGTCCTGCAGGTGCACAGCGTCTAAACAATAGACGCAAGAAGTATGCCCATCTGTCAGAGACATTTTCTGACAGCATGAGTCACACTTCTTGAACCCAGAAACCTTGGATTCCTTTGACATCCTTAAAGAAGGAAAACAACAACTACCAGAAGCAATATACAGTCTACACAAAAAACACACTCTACTATAAGACCATAGCTAAAGGTTTTTTTTTTTTTTTTTTTTTTTTAAATAGGAAAGCTTCTAACTTAAATGGCTAGCCTATGAGAGAAAGGTAGAAGGAAAGCCTCTAACTTAAACGGCTAACCAGACAAGAAGAGGTAGGGGGGAGGGGGGAGGGAGAACTCTAAGTTAAACGAGTTCTACAAGGAAAAGAAGGGATACTACCACTAAACACTAACTATCACAAAACAAGACTAACGTTAATAATAAAACACTAAAAATGTTGAATTCTAGAGTAAGAAAGTTATACAAAAAACTTTATACGAGCCTGAGCCAGAAAAACGACACCTCGCAGCTGAAGCGGCAAATGACATCTGGGTAGCTATCGCTAGGCATCATGGGATAACAGGTAGCTTAGAGCCAGTAAACAGCTCTTGAGCTATTGAAGATGGCCGAGTCCCAACCAGCAAGAACGAAGGCGAGATAGACAACTTAACATCAAGAGTTCACCTCTTATTTTTTACCATCGCAGGTCTACATCTCTTGTAAGACATTAAACATTAAGATTAAGTACAGCTTACTGATATCTGCAGAGTAAAACTTCCTTGTTATAAACATTGCCAATGCACTCTACAGTTCAGAAGTAACAACGCTACTTACTAGACTCCATTCTTACCTCAATGTCTTCCTGACCTGGCATGAAAATAAGGATGTCTCCAGGGGCAGCAGAAAGGTGTATCTGTAAAGCTTGTTTCACTGCTGCCTCTACATAATCTTCTTGAGGAGTCTGAAATAAAGGTACACAACTTGTGAAATCACCCACTCCATTATAGCACTTAAATCAGAAGCATTACATGTGCCAGCTAAGTACTTAAATCAGAAGCATTACATGTGCCAGCTAAGTACTTCTTCCTGACTACTTACTGCACTACTTTTATCATTAGCCTCAGTCTTTACTGTTGTTTCCAAGTCCTGAGCTCCTGGAAATGTCCAGTTACTGTCAGTTATCTCAATGTACTACTCCATTCGCTCTAGATAACAAGATGAACAAAAGTTTGATCAATCATTCCTGGGATCCTAGGAAACATGCTTTAGATGGGAAAATAAATGGTGTCTTGAAGGGTTGTTGAACAGACAGTGTGCACAGATGGGTACTTTGGATACATGCTGTTTACTCAAAAGACTAGTTCTGGAATGACTCAGTATTAGCAGGAATTGTAAACTTAAAATCTTAAAAAGATTAAGACTTTATACAGCCTCCTGCATGCATTTAACTATTACTCACTATAAGGTTGCTGCATCTGAAACAGGCATTCTGGTAACTTCATACTGCTGAATATAGTCTTGACAGAAGTGGCCTGGATGCAAATAAAAGAAAGAGACCCTGTCTTTTTCCTGAACTATCACCTACTTAAACAAAACTTAAGGTAGGGGCAGATTAATGTGTAGACATTTGTTAAATATTCAGCACAATTCAAGTGTCACACACCAACAGCATCCTTATAATGTCATCTCAATATGGATTATGTTAACAAAAGATGCTTTAGTCTTTCCTACTGTTTTACATTAAGGGATTAAAACAAGGTCAATAACACATTCAAGAATTTAACACCAAAACAGACTAATGTCACATTACTTAATGCTAGATTGTCAGATTAACCGTTTTCTGTCAATTAACACCATGGTTCATTTTTTCAAGTGGAAATGAGATGTGACTTTAAAACAATTGAATTTAACAGTGGTTTTACTGCTAAATACTTATCAAACTGTGGAAGTAGGTGACCAGCCTGAGCTACGGTGACAAAAGTAACACTGCTAGAACATTTACAATCATAGAGCTTGATACTACAGACATGGAGAACACAAAATCAGACTGGTGGAACCTATGGCTTTCTAAGCATATTAATAAGCCTTTTTACCTGCTAAGTTATGTTTTCAAAGCTACGCCATTTCTTTACCAATACGTTTTTATTAAGTTGAAAATGCAAAAGCATAATTAATTTTTACATTTGGCAAATAATATAAAGCAGTGTGTATAGAGATCATTATTTTAGACTTCATTAATCTTGACATTGAAAATCTCAAACTCTGGAACCTCATCAATTTGACTTTATCAAAGGAAGGTCCTGCCTCTGTAACCTCATTAACTTCTTTGAAAAAGTAGCTGAAGCAGTGGATAGTAATTATGCAATGCCTACAACATATCTAGACTTAGCCAAGGCCTTTGAAACATATCTAGACTTAGCCAAGGCCTTTGAAACATATCTAGACTTAGCCAAGGCCTTTGAAACTATTTCCATGTAAGCATTATTGACAGACTTGTAAATCTGAATATAACAGCTAACTGGCTGTCTCAGAAACCGAGCCCATGTAGTTAGTGTAGCAGGTGCCACTTCTGAAACAAAGCAATTACCAGTTGCGTACTGCAGGGCTCAGTTTTGGGCCTTCTCCTATTTGGCATATATTTTTCAAACCTTCAAGCCAGCACTTCTGGCATATGGTTAAATCAGTCTGCAGATGGCTGTAAATTGGCTGGTGTTACCTGATCTTCAACTGAGTCTCAACTGCTCCAACATAGCTTAAACCACGTTAATAACTGGTGCAAGGACAATGGTCGTAAAATTAAGTGTGAAAAATGTAGCATAGTTCATTTCAGTAAACAAAACAATTTCACTCACCATATAGGAGATGCACCACACCAATCAGACAGTGTTGTAAGGGATCTGGGTACTCTTGCTGATAATTACTTAGCATTTGACCATCATGTCTCCACAGTAGTTCATAAAGCCTTTTATCTGGCTCATCTAGCTTCCAAAGGCATCTATCGCCACTAAATCCAATAAAAGTCTTAATTCTGCTTTGCATGATAAAATGAAGTACTTACGAGTACGGGTTAAAAAGGATTCTGATACGGCAGCTAAGAATATGAGGGAACAGACTAAAATATAATACAAAAACTTTGTAATTATAAGCTCTGGCTTACAGATATGGACAGCAAGATACAAATAGTGAAAATATTTTAATCGCCTTAGTTTTTCAATTAATAAAGAGTTGAAGGATTTTATCTGAGAGAAGGAAGAGGGCAAGAGTCAAGTGGGATAAGTTAATCCTTCCAGCAGAACACGGTGGTTTGGGATTACCTGAATTGAAGGGGTATTTCAGAGCTACACAGTTATGGCTCCTATACACAGCGCAAGCAGCAAAGTTATAATTCAAAGTGGAAAGTAATGATGATAAAGTGAGGGGAAGCTTAAGAAACAAGGACAGACTCGGACTTTGGATGCAGACCATTAATAATCATACAAAACATTACATATTCAAAGTAGCAGGAGAAAGTACTCTGAGAACTAACAACAAGAATTTTTCAAGGATGCAACATGTAGCTTGACATATATCTTGCCAAAATAATGTCCAACTGGTATAAACATCAAACGATTCGTAAAAACAGCAATTTCTTTATTGATGTGAACAGTGGTAAGCGCTTTCACGTCTAAAAGACGCTTCTTCAGACCTCTATGTTACAGCATATGCTTGTTCATTAAATATAAAAACAATTAACACATTCATTTAATCAATTAAACAATACTGGTTTAAAGTGCAAGTGCATCTTGTGTTAAACGTCATTTTCATTCATAAAAATAGTAAAACATATATGGGATGTGTTTAAAACCAAAACAAAAGCTTTAATATATACTATATATTTAATATAAAAAGCAATATTCAAAGTGTATAGGCTCTATGTAAAAATATATAAAAATATAGGCTCTATGTAACAATATATATAAGACCTCGATGAAGGCTTGTACAACTATATCATTTAATTCTTAAAAGAACTCTAAGTCGGTATCCGACTAGTTACTATATAGGAATCAAAACCTTATAGCATATAAAAAGAACACACATTATATATCAGTGTCAATGTTTTAATGGCCTAGACAATAAATGCGGCTTAATAGTGATTTTTTCATTAAGCCCAAATTTATGTGCCTGTAGCCTAAGAATCCATCTATTCTCTATTTCTTCTGTATGATTTTTTATGTTACCTAATCTATTTGTCCTAGCCACTGTTTCTAGTACCCCAAACTTAAAACTATGGGTGGATCCATACTCCATAATGTGACGTGCCAAGGCATTAGTATCGTTTTCCTTGTTTACTGCATAAATGTGTTCTCTGATCCGTTCGCGAAGGGTTCTATTCGTTTTTCCTATGTAGAACTTGTCACATGTTACACATTGTGCAACATAAATTAAATCTTTTGTCTTACAATCCGCATACCCTCTAAATGTGTATATCCGACCTGTATGCGGACGTGTAAAACTTTCTTTATCAGTTATGTATTTACATTGGTTACATGTGCGGCAGGGGAAGGTACCTATCCTTTGTGACTGCGGTGATTTATTCCCAGCGTTTTCATAGAACAACATTCTTTTTAAAGATTTCATATTTTTGTAGGCTATACTTGGCTTATCATCTATAAACATTCTGATCTTATCATCCATCAATAACAACTTCCAATTATTTTCTATTATTTGCTTCACTTGTCCATTCCTATTGGTATATGGAATGATTAATCTATTTTTCTTTCTTCGAGTAATTACAGTGTCCCCTTTTTCATGTGTTAGCCTATGAAAAAACGGTTTGCCTTTTTGTGTTCTTAGGCTATTGCATGTTGTAATTATTTCCTTTACCTCCTTCTCCTAGTATCCTCTGGCAGTGAACTTGTTAACCAGTTCTGATTCCTGTTCTCTAAAAATCATATCTTGTGTTGTAAGCTTAGATGTTCTGAGTACCTGGTTCTTAACAATATTGGAATATATGTGTTTGGGATGCATACTGTCACGGTGTAGCAAGTTGTTTCTCCAACTCGGCTTGCTGAAAATTTCTGTGTCTATCCCATCTGGCCCTTTTATGAGCCTCACGTCAAGAAATTCAATCTCAGTCTTAGAATGTGAATCTTCAAAAGCCAAAAAATCTGTGGTGCCATTCAAATATTTCACAAAATCATGTAGGTCTTTCTCATTGCCCCCCCATACAAAGAACACATCATCGACAAAACGACCATAGTATTTAATGTGTTCAATATATAGTGCATTGTTAAAAACATAAGTATCCTCCCAGTAAGCCAATACCAAATTGGCATAGGAGTTTGCACAGGGAGTGCCCATGGCAACTCCCTTCAACTGCAAAAAATAGCTGTCTTCATGCAATAAAATATTATTCTCTAGTACCATTTCTAACAATAGCAACAGTTGTATCACCTTGTTGTTGGTTAGTCCCTTTTCTAATAAATAAAGTCTCACATATTCTGTGCCTACGGTATTCGGAATACAAGTAAATAAAGATTTAACATCTAAAGTTACGAGGATGTCATCCCTGCCAATGGGCATCCATTTATCAGATTGGGCTAAATTTTCCAAGAATTGTTGAGTGTCTTTCAAAATGTGACCTACTGCATTGACAAATGGTTTAAATTGTTTGTCCAAGTAAATCGATATTGATTCTGTTATCCAGCCTTTGCTGGATATGATGGGTCTGAGGGGGGGATCAGACAATTTTTTGTGGATTTTTGGAAGACCTCTAAATGTAGGTACCAGTGGATCTTCTATTAAAAAATATTTATAGAGATTCTCATCTATCACGTTACTCAATAATAGATCGTATAGATGGCTATGGAACTTCTTTATTAAATTATTTAAAGAATACCTACCCAGCAATTTATAAGTGGCTTTGTCTGCTAACATGTCAGCTATCTTCATCATGTACATAACTCTGTCCATTACGACCACTGCTCCACCCTTGTCTGCCTGTCTAATAACAATTTCCTCATTCTTTTGTAAATTAAAAAGAGCCTTTCTTTCTGCACTTGACATATTAAAAAACTCAGTCTTTGCATCCTTATTATCATATAGATTCATTAAATCAGTTTCGCAAGCTCGCTCAAATACATCTAAGAGCGGATGTAGTGGTGGTATATAAACAGACTTTTTTTATAGACATTAATATTCTCTGTATTTTCAGTGGCTGAATTACCATTAGAATACATCATTTTTAGTGCAATATTTCTGGTAAACATTTTTATATCAATAATGAAATTAGTAACATCAGCAGTATCAGAGGGTATAAAATTCAAGCCTCTGTTCAGTATTGACATTTCAAATTCATTAAGTTCATATTTAGAAATATTTACCACTAGTTCTTGCTTATTGACTTCAAGGCTTTCTTCTGCCTTTCGTATGTCTCCTCCGTAAATTTTCTCTTTCTCACTTTGTTTTGTGGGGACCATCTCCTCCTTTCCTGCGAATGAATGGGTAAGGGAAAAGATGGATATCCCTCAGCTTCAGCAAAGACCTCATTGTCATTGTTTGTAAAAATGACCACCGAACCATTCACCGGCGTCTTCCTATGTACAACAGTCTCAATGGGATGTTCCTTTTCTAAAATTTCTATTCTATTTGGGGCATTCCCTTCACCATTTGCGTGTACAATAGCTGCTGTTGTTATTTGTCTTTTGCTGGTGATCATAGATCCCATGCTGTTTGCGCTATTACTGTTAGTGATGTTATTATTCAAAGGCTCCGTATTAATGCTGGCTTCTGATGATGAGATCATTGGTGGAGTCTCACTGTTAGTGACTAACGGCTCCTTGGGTGGATGCGTAGTACGTATCTGCTCCGTACGACCAGTAGAGTAAGCATTCTGTTCAACTAATCTCTCCCTCGGCCAAGAGAATACTTGGCCTTTGTGGAAATCGACAAAGTCCCTTTCTAATTTCTTTTTCTTATCTGAAAGGGACTTATTGTCTATTACACACAACGTAGTTCTTAAATCATTGTATAATACATCAAGTTCATTGTCACTTAGTAAACTGGCCACTTCGGATTCTATCTTTTTAATCTCTGTTGTAAGGGTGTCTTCTGATGTAGTAAAATGTTTGATTAGTAGCTTCATGTATGAGAAACTTGTTTCTAGGTTTAGTTTTTGCCACTTGACAAGTAACTCCGGGTAAGTTGTGCCGTAAGTCGGCATTTTTAAAATCCGTAGACCCCTAGGCACAAGTCGGAAGCTTAAACATGCTTCCATATGTAATCGTTGCCACTGCACACTTTTCAATTTATGTAGCATATTCTCTAGCCGTCTTGTAAGCACAGTGACATCCATATTGTGCTTGCGATTGGCATCAATGGAAGTACTGTTGGATAGATCTTTCGCTGTTAACTTCAATAATGGATTCAATGTAATTTCCATTAAATTATCCAAATATAATACCTTTTCAGGTTTTGATCTATCAAAGTCCGTTGTAGTAATGGAATCAGCTGCCATGTCTCGATCGGAAAAAAAACAGTTCAAACAAACGACGTTGCAAATAATCCTCACGAGTGAAGCACCTTGAAAATGAAAAACAGCTCCAACAACAAGAATTTTTCAAGGATGCAACATGTAGCTTGCCATATATCTTGCCAAAATAATGTCCAACTGGTATAAACATCAAACAATGCACTATATATTGAACACATTAAATACTATGGTCGTTTTGTCGATGATGTGTTCTTTGTATGGGGGGGCAATGAGAAAGATGTACATGATTTTGTGAAATATTTGAATGGCACCACAGATTTTTTGGCTTTTGAAGATTCACATTCTAAGACTGAGATTGAATTTCTTGACGTGAGGCTCATAAAAGGGCCAGATGGGATAGACACAGAAATTTTCAGGAAGCCGAGTTGGAGAAACAACTTGCTACACCGTGACAGTATGCATCCCAAACACATATATTCCAATATTGTTAAGAACCAGGTACTCAGAACATCTAAGCTTACAACACAAGATATGATTTTTAGAGAACAGGAATCAGAACTGGTTAACAAGTTCACTGCCAGAGGATACAAGGAGAAGGAGGTAAAGGAAATAATTACAACATGCAATAGCCTAAGAACACAAAAAGGCAAACCATTTTTTCATAGGCTAACACATGAAAAAGGGGACACTGTAATTACTCGAAGAAAGAAAAATAGATTAATCATTCCAAATACCAATAGGAATGGACAAGTGAAGCAAATAATAGAAAATAATTGGAAGTTGTTATTGATGGATGATAAGATCAGAATGTTTATAGATGATAAGCCAAGTATAGCCTACAAAAATATGAAATCTTTAAAAAGAATGTTGTGCTATGAAAACGCTGGGAATAAATCACCGCAGTCACAAAGGATAGGTACCTTCCCCTGCCGCACATGTAACCAATGTAAATACATAACTGATAAAGAAAGTTTTACACATCCTCATACAGGTCGGATATACACATTTAGAGGGTATGCGGATTGTAAGACAAAAGATTTAATTTATGTTGCACAATGTGTAACATGTGACAAGTTCTACATAGGAAAAACGAATAGAACCCTTCGCGAACGGATCAGAGAACACATTTATGCAGTAAACAAGGAAAACGATACTAATGCCTTGGCACGTCACATTATGGAGTATGGATCCACCCATAGTTTTAAGTTTGGGGTACTAGAAACAGTGGCTAGGACAAATAGATTAGGTAACATAAAAAATCATACAGAAGAAATAGAGAATAGATGGATTCTTAGGCTACAGGCACATAAATTTGGGCTTAATGAAAAAATCACTATTAAGCCGCATTTATTGTCTAGGACATTAAAACATTGACACTGATATATAATGTGTGTTCTTTTTATATGCTATAAGGTTTTGATTCCTATATAGTAACTAGTCGGATACCGACTTAGAGTTCTTTTAAGAATTAAATGATATAGTTGTACAAGCCTTCATCGAGGTCTTATATATATTGTTACATAGAGCCTATATTTTTATATATTTTTACATAGAGCCTATACACTTTGAACATTGCTTTTTATATTAAATATATAGTATATATTAAAGCTTTTGTTTTGGTTTTAAACACATCCCATATATGTTTTACTATTTTTATGAATGAAAATGACGTTTAACACAAGATGCACTTGCACTTTAAACCAGTATTGTTTAATTGATTAAATGAATGTGTTAATTGTTTTTATATTTAATGAACAAGCATATGCTGTAACATAGAGGTCTGAAGAAGCGTCTTTTAGACGTGAAAGCGCTTACCACTGTTCACCATCAATAAAGAAATTGCTGTTTTTACGAATCGTTTGATGTTCATACCAGTTGGACATTATTTTGGCAAGATATATGGCAAGCTACATGTTGCATCCTTGAAAAATTCTTGTTGTTGGAGCTGTTTTTCATTTTCAAGGTGCTTCACTCGTGAGGATTATTTGCAACGTCGTTTGTTTGAACTGTTTTTTTTCCGATCGAGACATGGCAGCTGATTCCATTACTACAACGGACTTTGATAGATCAAAACCTGAAAAGGTATTATATTTGAATAATTTAATGGAAATGACATTGAATCCATTATTGAAGTTAACAGCGAAAGATCTATCCAACAGTACTTCCATTGATGCCAATCGCAAGCACAATATGGATGACATTGTACTTACAAGACGGCTAGAGAATATGCTACATAAATTGAAAAGTGTGCAGTGGCAACGATTACATATGGAAGCATGTTTAAGCTTCCGACTTGTGCCTAGGGGTCTACGGATTTTAAAAATGCCGACTTACGGCACAACTTACCCGGAGATACTTGTCAAGTGGCAAAAACTAAACCTAGAAACAAGTTTCTCATACATGAAGCTACTAATCGAACATTTTACTACATCAGAAGACACCCTTACAACAGAGATTAAAAAGATAGAATCCGAAGTGGCCAGTTTACTAAGTGACAATGAACTTGATGTATTATACAATGATTTAAGAACTACGTTGTGTGTAATAGACAATAAGTCCCTTTCAGATAAGAAAAAGAAATTTGAAAGGGACTTTGTCGATTTCCACAAAGGCCAAGTATTCTCTTGGCCGAGGGAGAGATTAGTTGAACAGAATGCTTACTCTACTGGTCGTACGGAGCAGATACGTACTACGCATCCACCCAAGGAGCCGTTAGTCACTAACAGTGAGATTCCACCAATGATCTCATCATCAGAAGCCAGCATTAATACGGAGCCTTTGAATAATAACATCACTAACAGTAATAGCGCAAACAGCATGGGATCTATGATCACCAGCAAAAGACAAATAACAACAGCAGCTATTGTACACGCAAATGGTGAAGGGAATGCCCCAAATAGAATAGAAATTTTAGAAAAGGAACATCCCATTGAGACTGCTGTACGTAGGAAGACGCCGGTGAATGGTTCGGCGGTCATTTTTACAAACAATGACAATGAGGTCTTTGCTGAAGCTGAGGGATATCCATCTTTTCCCTTACCCATTCATTCGCAGGAAAGGAGGAGATGGTCCCCACAAAACAAAGTGAGAAAGAGAAAATTTACGGAGGAGACATACGAAAGGCAGAAGAAAGCCTTGAAGTCAATAAGCAAGAACTAGTGGTAAATATTTCTAAATATGAACTTAATGAATTTGAAATGTCAATACTGAACAGAGGCTTGAATTTTATACCCTCTGATACTGCTGATGTTACTAATTTCATTATTGATATAAAAATGTTTACCAGAAATATTGCACTAAAAATGATGTATTCTAATGGTAATTCAGCCACTGAAAATACAGAGAATAATAATGTCTATAAAAAAAGTCTGTTTATATACCACCACTACATCCGCTCTTAGATGTATTTGAGCGAGCTTGCGAAACTGATTTAATGAATCTATATGATAATAAGGATGCAAAGACTGAGTTTTTTAATATGTCAAGTGCAGAAAGAAAGGCTCTTTTTAATTTACAAAAGAATGAGGAAATTGTTATTAGACAGGGAGACAAGGGTGGAGCAGTGGTCATAATGGACAGAGTTATGTACATGATGAAGATAGCTGACATGTTAGCAGACAAAGCCACTTATAAATTGCTGGGTAGGTATTCTTTAAATAATTTAATAAAGAAGTTCCATAGCCATCTATACGATCTATTATTGAGTAAAGTGATAGATGAGAATCTCTATAAATATTTTTTAATAGAAGATCCACTGATACCTACATTTAGAGGTCTTCCAAAAATCCACAAAAAATTGTCTGATCCCCCCCTCAGACCCATCATATCCAGCAAAGGCTGGATAACAGAATCAATATCGATTTACTTGGACAAACAATTTAAACCATTTGTCAATGCAGCAGGTCACATTTTAAAAGACACTCAACAATTCTTGGAAAATTTAGCCCAATCTGATAAATGGATGCCCATTGGCAGGGATGACATCCTCGTAACTTTAGATGTTAAATCTTTATTTACTTGTATTCCGAATACCGTAGGCACAGAATATGTGAGACTTTATTTATTAGAAAAGGGACTAACCAACAACAAGGTGATACAACTGTTGCTACTGTTAGAAATGGTACTAGAGAATAATATTTTATTGCATGAAGACAGCTATTTTTTGCAGTTGAAGGGAGTTGCCATGGGCACTCCCTGTGCAAACTCCTATGCCAATTTGGTATTGGCTTACTGGGAGGATACTTATGTTTTTAACAATGCACTATATATTGAACACATTAAATACTATGGTCGTTTTGTCGATGATGTGTTCTTTGTATGGGGGGGCAATGAGAAAGACCTACATGATTTTGTGAAATATTTGAATGGCACCACAGATTTTTTGGCTTTTGAAGATTCACATTCTAAGACTGAGATTGAATTTCTTGACGTGAGGCTCATAAAAGGGCCAGATGGGATAGACACAGAAATTTTCAGGAAGCCGAGTTGGAGAAACAACTTGCTACACCGTGACAGTATGCATCCCAAACACATATATTCCAATATTGTTAAGAACCAGGTACTCAGAACATCTAAGCTTACAACACAAGATATGATTTTTAGAGAACAGGAATCAGAACTGGTTAACAAGTTCACTGCCAGAGGATACAAGGAGAAGGAGGTAAAGGAAATAATTACAACATGCAATAGCCTAAGAACACTAAAAGGCAAACCGTTTTTTCATAGGCTAACACATGAAAAAGGGGACACTGTAATTACTCGAAGAAAGAAAAATAGATTAATCATTCCATATACCAATAGGAATGGACAAGTGAAGCAAATAATAGAAAATAATTGGAAGTTGTTATTGATGGATGATAAGATCAGAATGTTTATAGATGATAAGCCAAGTATAGCCTACAAAAATATGAAATCTTTAAAAAGAATGTTGTGCTATGAAAACGCTGGGAATAAATCACCGCAGTCACAAAGGATAGGTACCTTCCCCTGCCGCACATGTAACCAATGTAAATACATAACTGATAAAGAAAGTTTTACACATCCTCATACAGGTCGGATATACACATTTAGAGGGTATGCGGATTGTAAGACAAAAGATTTAATTTATGTTGCACAATGTGTAACATGTGACAAGTTCTACATAGGAAAAACGAATAGAACCCTTCGCGAACGGATCAGAGAACACATTTATGCAGTAAACAAGGAAAACGATACTAATGCCTTGGCACGTCACATTATGGAGTATGGATCCACCCATAGTTTTAAGTTTGGGGTACTAGAAACAGTGGCTAGGACAAATAGATTAGGTAACATAAAAAATCATACAGAAGAAATAGAGAATAGATGGATTCTTAGGCTACAGGCACATAAATTTGGGCTTAATGAAAAAATCACTATTAAGCCGCATTTATTGTCTAGGACATTAAAACATTGACACTGATATATAATGTGTGTTCTTTTTATATGCTATAAGGTTTTGATTCCTATATAGTAACTAGTCGGATACCGACTTAGAGTTCTTTAAAGAATTAAATGATATAGTTGTACAAGCCTTCATCGAGGTCTTATATATATTATTACATAGAGCCTATATTTTTATATATTTTTACATAGAGCCTATACACTTTGAATATTGCTTTTTATATTAAATATATAGTATATATTACAGCTTTTGTTTTGGTTTTAAACACATCCCATATATGTTTTACTATTTTTATAAATGAAAATGACGTTTAACACAAGATGCACTTGCACTTTAAACCAGTATTGTTTAATTGATTAAATGAATGTGTTAATTGTTTTTATATTTAATGAACAAGCATATGCTGTAACATAGAGGTCTGAAGAAGCGTCTTTTAGACGTGAAAGCGCTTACCACTGTTCACATCAATAAAGAAATTGCTGTTTTTACGAATCGTTTGATGTTTATACCAGTTGGACATTATTTTGGCAAGATATATGGCAAGCTACATGTTGCATCCTTGAAAAATTCTTGTTGTTGGAGCTGTTTTTCATTTTCAAGGTGCTTCACTCGTGAGGATTATTTGCAACGTCGTACTCTGAGAACTAAATGAACATGGGGATGGAGAAAGGAGAATCTGTCAATAAAGATTACTGCAATTAGAGGTACAGAGAATTTCAATTCAGAAAGTGTATTTGGAGTGTGTGTGTGTGGGTGTGTGTGTGTGTGTGTGTGTGTGTGTGTGTGTGTGTGTGTGTGTGTGTGTGTGTGTGCGTGTGTGCGCACGTGCGCATGTGTGAGAGATTGCCTTCCCTATCAAGGATTGATATCGGAGTATGGGTAATGAGAAAGAAATAGGAGAATCCTGAGTGAAAAACCAGCACTGGCAGATTTTTAGCAGAACCGAGAATAGAAACAAAAGTTAAATACTCACCATAATGATGCACCTGTATTGTCCCATTTTCATTCTTCCGCAACTGATGGGTCTCAGATTCAACCTCGCATTCAGCTCAGTCGCTTTTACCAGACTCATGGACCCAGCTCTTGAACTCCCCCTTTACCCATAATGCCCCACGATCCTGAATAGCTCAGACCGATATTACTACACCAAAACTAACATATCCATGACACCACGTTATTATTAAAAAAAGGAAGAGGGAGACATTCAGAAAGACTGGAGCTCAAACAAAGAATAAGCAGGTTTCCCAAAGGGACATCCCTTAGCTCACACTGAGGAGATGGAGAAGGGGGCAGGAGGGTGGGAGGTTGAGGAAGAATAAAATTGGACAAACAGATACATCATTATGGTGGGCACGTAACTTTTGTATCTGATGTGCTCATTTCCATTCATTCCTTGAATTATGGGACAGAATCCCCAACCAGATGAACCTTGGGTAGCCCTCATGAAAGATATCTCGGAGTACAGTGGAGCCAAATGCTGCCTTATTTCTGGGAAGCATGTCTAACTTGTAATAAGCAATAAAGGTACAAACAATGGACCAAATGACAGCTGCACAAATGTCATCTACAGACACTCTTGACCAAAAGACAGATGAAATGGCACTGGACCTATTGGAATATGGTTTGGGGGGACTTAGGTAAAGATAACCCTCTTTCTTTATAAACAAAGGAAATACAATCAATCAGTCAACCACTTTGCTAGAGTCACTTTAGACACTACTTTACCCAGTTTGTTCTTAGAGAAGGAAAAAATAATTGGTCAGATTTCTGAAAACTTTGGTTCTGTGAAGATAAAATCTAAGCTGATGATGTACATCCAAAAGATGCAGTGCATATTTGCCGTTGTTTGAGAAATTCAGAAAAAAAACACAGGTAGATTGATGACCTGATTTATGTTGGATTCAGAAGCCACCTTAGGTACACTTCCAAGATGGCTGTACATTGAGTAACAGCTTAATTCTAGCTCTCTCAGTGTGAAACAGAAACTTAGCAGAGAAAGCTAGTGGACCTAGATTTCTGGGTAAATTTATATAACTTGTTAGTAAATGCATTGCCTGGATGTCAGGAAAAAAGAAATGTAAAGGACCTCAAGGAAAATCATCTACAAAATACGATGAAAAAACACTGACTGGGAAAAGTACTGTAGCTGTTCAGCAAAAAGCAGTGCAAGCTCCATACATGACTTCCAGTGACCTAGAGGAAATTATAAGGCAACTGCACACAGACCTGACTAAAACAAATTAAACCCAAATGGAGTATATCAACTCAAGCAATAAAAGGCTGCAAAAAATGCAAGAGCAGATATACTCAGATAAGGTGATAAGACTGCCAAACTCAGAGGTCGAAATGAAGAAAAGGCTGGTTGAATATGAGACTGCACATGAAAAAGAAGTTATGTCTTACCATAACATTCCATCTGTATTGTTGATCTTCATTAATCCTTGACTGTGGGCTCTGTTCCAAGCCTCGGAACAGACTTGGCCATTTACTTCAGCTCACACTCTCCAAACTTTTGAGCTAAGCTCTACCCATAACGCTCCTCTGTATAAAAAAAAAAAAAAAACAAACTCAGATCGAGTTTGCCTAAATTAGTGGTAGATAAGAAGTAAGAATATAATTAGAGACCAGATATGTGTTACTATGATGAAGCCAGGTTTGGGAGAATTCGATCCACTAAAAGTCTTAGGATGGGGGCTGGAGGGAGGGAATGTCAAGGATTACTGAAGATCGACAATACAGATGGAACATTCTGGTAAGATATAACTTCTTTATCTGATGTCGTCAATCTTCACTCAATCCTTGACTGTGGGACAGAGTTCCCAGCGACTTTATCTTGGGAGGTCTCATGGAAGAATATTCCTAAGCACCATCAAACCAAATGATGCCCGTCCCCTTGAGACCTGATCCAATTTGTAATGAGTGATAAACGTATGTGGAGAAGACCAAGTGGCCGCTGCACAAATATTGTCCAAGGATGCTATGGCATGAAAAAACTGCAGAAGTTGCCACCACTCTAGCTGAATGGGCTTTAACTGGACACGGAATTTGAAGCCATATCGACTGACTGATAAAAGTACTGCAGTTTCTAAGATATTTTGCTAAGATAACCTTTGAAACTGGATTACCTGAAGATAGAGAGGAAAATGCAACAAATAATTTGTTCTGTGAAGGTAAAAACGTAGTTGTCGGTGGACGTCTAATAAATTATGGGAATACTCCCCTTTACTGGTAAAATTAGGGAAGAAGACTGGCAATTGAGTGTCTGATTTATTTTAGATTCTGAAACTACCTTTGGTAAAAAGGATGGACTGGTCCTAAGGGCAACCCTATCCTTGTGAAATATTAAGTAGGAAGGTTTGCAAGATAAGGCCTGAAGTTCAGAAACTCTTCTGGCAGATGTAATGGCCACCAAAAATAAAGTTTTCCAAGACAAACACTTTAAGTCAAAATTCACTGATGGTTCAGAGGGAGATAAAGTAAGGGACTGCAGGACTAATGTTAGATCCCAAGGAGGAATGGATTCTTTAAATGGAGGTCTTAACATCAGGAGTCCCTTTAAAAATGCTTTATAAAGTTTGTGTGAAATTAGAGATGAGCCATCAAATCCCATATGAAAGTTTGAGATTGCCGCTAGATGAACTTTAATTGTTGATGCAGAGAAACCAGATTGATAGAGGTTAGCTAAGAAATCCAAAACCTTATGAACAGGGCTCAAATAAGGGTCAAGTTCATTGTTAAGGGCCCAGTTCGCAATTTTTTCCCATTTACTTTGACAAAGTTTCCTACTTGAAGGTTTGTGATGAGCCACAATAATCTGCTGGACAGGACAGGAAAGGGAAGAATGCTGGCAATCATGGGAATTGGAGAAGCCATGCAGTGAGCTTGAGATGTTGGAGATTTGCTTGAACCGTGCCTTCTGGATGAGACAGCAGATCTGGAGCTGGGTCCAAAATCCATGGTTTCCGAAGAAGGTGAGGCCAGAGGAAGGGAAACCACACCTGTTGAGGCCAGATGGGGGCAATGAGGATTAATGAGTTGTCCTTCCCCTTGGCTTTCTTTAGAAACTGCGATATCAGGGGAGTTGAAGGAAAGTCATAGAGAAGATCGGGGGGCCAATCATGGAGAACAGCATCACAGGGTAATTCCCCCAAGAGGGGGATAAGGGCAAAGTAACTTCTGCACTTGTTGTAAAGAGGTGAGGCAAAAAGAGCATAGTAAGGTTCACCCCAGTAGCGAAATATCTTGTTCGCCAGTATGGGATTGAGAAACCACTCATGAGCCATGAGAATAGTTCTGCTCAGCTTGTCCCCTACCATGTTGGAGCTCCCCGAATGTGCTTTGCTATGATAAAGCAGTTGGAAGAACTCACCCATTGCCCACATCTGAGGGCTTCTCGACACAGTGGGTTACATTTGGTTCCCCCTTGTTTACTGATATAGCAGACCACTGACATGTTGTCTGTTTGAATTGCTACTGTCCCTAGAGGAAGGGCATCCTAGAATGCCTGCAATGCTAACAACACTGCCCTCATCTCTAGAACACTGATGTGCAAGTTGGCTTCTAGTTGAAACCACGTGCCTTGGACTTTTCTTCCCAGACAATGCCCCCCACCCCCACCCTGAGAAGCATCTGTGGTTACTATGGGTTGGGAAGAATAAAAGGTCATCCCAAGAGAATCTGATCAGAGTTGAGCCACCACGTAAGATCTTGTTTGTAGTGATTTGTAACCACGATTAGGTAAGACATTGGCTGGTGCATCAGAGACACAAGTAACCACTGCAGGATTCACATGTGATATCTCGCTAGGGGGACAAGAGTTACTGCTGCTACCATCGAGCCTAATGCTTTTAGGACTAATTTTGCTGGAACACTTTTGTTTCTTAGAATTTGTCTGACTTGGGATCTGATGCATTGTAGTCTCTCTGGAGGAAGAGAAGCAATTCTTGTAACAGTGTCTAAGTGGGCTCCCATGAATTCTAACTACTGAGAAGGTTGTAAGCTTGACTTTTTGAAATTTATTGTTACGCACAGAGATGCGCAGAAAGTGCAGAGTGTAATCTCTTGCCCGTTCTAATTGATGCCTGGTGGTAGAGGTGAGGAGCCAGTTGTCGAGGTATGGAAAAATCTGAAAACCTTGCAGTCTGAAATGAGCTGCAACCACCGTCATGCATTTGAACACCCTGGGGGCTGTGGTGAGTCCAAAGGACAGTGCTCTGAATTGGAAATGACTGTCTCCCAGACGGAAGTGCAGGAATCTCCTACAGTGTTTGTCCATTTTTATATGGTAATACGCATCCTGGGGGTCTAGAGAGCACATCCAATCGCCTTTTTCCAAGAATGGAAGTATCGACTGTACTGAGACTATCCGGAATTTGGTTTTCTGAACTGCCATGTTGAAGTGGCTGAGATCCAAGATGGGTCTCCAGTCCCCAGTTTTTTTGGGCACTAAAAAGTACCATGAGTAAAACCCAGATCCTGTTTGGTCTGGTGGGACTTTTTGGAGGACTCTTTTGTTGAGCAGTTTTCGAATTTCTAGGACTGCTGCTTCGCTGTCACTGGGAGGGACATCCGAGAGTTTTTTCTGGGTGATTGGCGTTAATGAAAGTGGGATTTTGCAAGCTCTGGATATTATTCTCTGCACCCATTTGTCCATAGTTAGTAGTTGCCAGGTGGATTGATGCAGAGAAAGTCGCCTCCCGACTGCCTACAGAGGAGGGCAATTGGGCCCTTGTTCAGGGGTGCTGGTACCAGAGAAAGATTCTCTGGACCCCTGGTTTTGTGGTCCATTTCTGCCTCTGGGGTGGCATCTTCCATTACTTCCCCCTCTAACCCAGGGAAATTCTTTGCCACGTGAATCCTGGAAAGGCTCTTTGGATTTTTTTAAACCATAGTCTCCCACTTCTCTGGTTCCTAGAGTAAGGCCACTGAGGTGTGGAAAATGTAAGCCTATGGAAGAAAGGGTTTTGCCATCTTTTTCACATCTGGCTAGTGTGTCTTTTACCTTGGGACCAAAAAGGGTAGATCCATCAAACGGAGCATTGACAAATGACACTTTAAATGGCTCCACAAAGTCACACAAGCACACAGGAGTGCCTTCTAATGGCTATGCCTGAACCCGCTGCTCTAGTCATCCCTTCAGCTGAGTGAGCAATCAGCCTCATGGACAAGTTAGAAATCGCATCAAGGGTTGCTAGCTGAGAGGTAGCTCTGTCCCATACCCCTTCAGCCACTGCTCCTGAGAGGGTATCCGAGAGTTCTTTGATCAGATCCCTCTGTAACCTTGTAAAGTGGACTATATAATTCAAGCACCTGACAGCAAAGGTCGCTGAAGCATAAATGCACTTCCCAAACCTATCCAAAGTCCTAAACTCCTTTGTTAGGAGGATGAACAGTCAGACTTTCCTGAGCAAGTTCCTTCTTCGTGGCTGCCTCTATCACCATAGCAACGACAGGTATACCTTTGGACCAGTGTGTCTCATCCTTAGGGGCTGAGAGGATTCAATCAGGCCTCTTGGGGATTGGCTCGATGGAGTTGGGCATCTTCCATGCCCGCTGAGTGATCATTTTAATAAGATCATCAGCAGATGGAGAGATCTAAGAAGGAGAGGGTTGGGCATGAAAAGCCTCCAGGTATACTGCCTCCTTCAAGGAAGGTTGGGCGGAAGACCAGCCACCCCTCTGTTTCAAGATTTCTAGGATGTCCCCAAAGGACACATCATCTGGGGGTGACCTGGGGGAACATCCCCCTTCATCAAAATTGGTATCTTCAGTGAAAGACTCCTCCGGGGAGTCTAAGTGCTTCCTCTTGCCATTTTTTCTTTGCAGGTACTTCCTCGGGGGGATGTTCTGGGGAAGTGTACGAAGAAGAGACCACCAAAGTGGGTCTTTCCTGGGACTTTTTTGCACTCTGTCCTGGGGATGAAAAGGATGGCAGCTCAGGTCGAGAAGATGTGGAAATTTGTCCCAGCAGGGATGGCAAAGACAGAGTCCCCAATGGAAAAAGTCTTCTCCATGATTTGGAACACCGACCTCCCTGTAGGGGAATGTGAGTCCGGAATCAAAACAGAATCCTTTGGAACAGGGGTCACACCCCGCACCGAGGAGGTGACCCCTGAAACAGAATCCTGGGTCGATCCTACAAAGGCTGAAGCACCAAGAGACATGGATGGCTCAGAAGTTAAGGAAACTAGTCCATGCACCTTGGATCTGACAAGAGAAGATCGATCCAGGGAGACCTCCAGTGCTGAAAGGCCGGAGGAACTCAAAGTGGCTCTCACTGCCGGAGAAGACTCCGTCACCGGAACCGAGGCAGTCGGTGCCGGGAGTGCTGGAACTGAGGGCTCCAAAGTCTTGATAATAATTGGAGGAAGAAATGGCAGTGTCATAAACAAAGAGATTTCAATGCTGGGTTGGGCTAGGAACCAAAGACAATCCCCTCGCCGTTAGGAGCTGATCCACCAATCTCATGATGTCAGCCTCAGAGAGACTCTTAGTGGATTGAACTGATGCTGTAGATGGAGACCTAGAGGGTCTGACATCGAGGAAGGGACTAGGTGGTCTGTCTACATGAGGAACAACAGATGCACAAGTACCTAGAGCAAGGTACTGAGGTCAATTTTAGTTTCTCTGGTGCCGGCAGAGTCAAGGAAGCCAATGTCTGCTCCAAAGATTCAAGAAGTTTGGTGCCAAGTCCTGCTTTTAATGTCGAGGAAGTGGTCAGGACCGAGGAATGTTTTGCTGCTTTCTTTGTTGGTTCTGAAACACTGGGAACCAAAGGTGGACATTTCCTAGAAGAGGCTGAAGAGGATGAAGATGAACTGGCTTCAGTCTTTGACCCAGAAATGGCCTCGTCAAATTCCGATTTTAGAAGTCCTTTTAATACTAATTTGTTTTGACATTGTATGAGAGTTCTCATAGAAAAACCATTACAAATTGAGCAGCTCTCCTGTAAATTAACTTTCCCTTGGCAGTACATACAAAGTATGTGTGTCTGAATTAGGCATTTTACCCTAACACTTCACACACCTCTTAAAACCTGAGGTGCCCTTAGATTTAACAGGTGAATCAGCTTTTCCTTCCATATCAGTCACACAGCCATACAGTGATAAAAGATTTTTTTTTTTGATAGAAAGGATTAAAGGAATAGAAATACCAAGTATGGTATTAGAGCATACCTTGAAAAGTAAAAGGGGAAAAGAGGGAGTACCAACAATAGTACTTTGACAGAAAACTACCAACAGTAGAAGAGAAATAAATAATAAAGACTGTAGAGAGTGGAAAAAGAATGAAATGGATAGAAAATAAGAAGTTATGTACCTACCATAAGTCACTTTTACCAGCTCGAGGCAGCCCCATATCCCATGATGCCATAAAATACTTCCCAAAGGAAGAAAGAAAACTTACAGATGGAAGAAGGACCAGGTCTGAATGGTCTTCAGCATAACAGTTTCTTATACAAGGTTTGTCCAGGCCAGGGGGAAGGAGGAGGGTCGGAAAGAAGAAGAGAGAAGACAATAAGTTGTCAATCTCATTCTTGCTTGATGGGACCGCGTCCCTAGCACCTCTATCCTGGGTGGCTCAATGGAACAAACTCTTGAGGACTGTAGAGCCAAAACTGGCTCTGTCCCTGGAGGCCAAGTCCAATTTGTAATGGGAAACAAAAGTGTAAATAGTGTCCAAAGGAAGTCTAGCTTGAAAAGCTGTAGAAGTAGCTAAGCTCCTAGTTGAATGTGCTTTAGGTTTTGAGCACAGCTGTTTTGACAAGGTCACTTTAGAAACAGGAAGGCCTTTTTATTATAAAAGTTGATCAGATTTTCTAAATTTTTTGTTCTGTCCAAATAATATCTAAGTTGACGGTGGACATCAAGATAATGTAGCTTTTGTTCAGCTCTATCTGAATAGTTAGGAAAAAATACAGGGAGATCAATGGATTGATTCAGATTGTTCTTAAGGTTGGATTAGTTCTCAAAGATACTCTGTCTTTGTGAAAAACCAAATAAGAGCATGAAGTTCAGACACCCTCCTGGCAGATGTAATAGCCACTAGGAATAAAGTTTTCCAAGAAAGATATTTCAGGGAACAAGAAACAGCTGGCTTGAAGGGAGGAAGAATCAAGGATGTCAGCACTAAATTTAGATCCCACTGAGGAGGAGGATTCCTGATTGGAGGTTTTAGTAGGAACATTCCTTTCAAGAAGGCCCTGCAGAGCCTATGGGACATAATATTATGATCTGCTATCCCGACATGAAAATTGGAAATAGCAGCCAATTGAACTCTGTCTGTGTAAGAAGAGGAGCCTGCATGAAAAATCTCTGCTAAGAAGTCCAGAACTGCCTGAACAGGGGCAGTAAAAGGATCAATATTTTTCCATTTGCTTGTGTAAATCCTCCTGGTAGAGGATTTTAGCGAAACACTATGATGTCTCAAACTGGATTAGAGATCAAAGGAAGCCTGGCTAAGGAAGGAAGTGGAGCAACCATGCTGTGAGGTTGAGAGAAGGGATTGACCGGTGCAGCTGACCCGATTGGTGAATCAGAAGATCTGGCACTGGGTCCAGATGCTGCACCAAAAGGTGATGATGGAGGGAACCAAACTTGTCGAGGCCAGTAAGGGGCAATGAGAATCAATTTGGCTCTCAAAGCGGTAGCTTTCTGGATCACCTGAGGGATCAGAGGAAATGGAGGAAGGCATAAAGAAGTCCCTGGGGCCAATCCTGGGTCAGGGGATGGCCTGACAGAGGGAAGAGGCTGAAGAAGTCTGGACATTTGCTGTTTTGGGGAGTAGCAAAAGATCGCATCATGGGCGACCCCATTCCAGAAAAATCTCTTCCGCTATAGATTGCTTGAGAGACCACTCGTGAGGCATGAGGATAGCTCTGCTCAATCTGTCCGCTATAATGTTGGTTTTTACCAGAAACCGATGAGAGGAGATCGCCCATTGCCATAGTCTGGGGTAGGACTTCGTTCCGCCCTCTTTGTTGATATACCATACTACAGTCACCTTGTCTGTGTGGACCGCAATTGTCCCTTCGGGTAGTAAGTCATTGAGGGCTTAGCACTGCTCTCATCTCCAGGACATTTATGTGCAGATGGTACTGAACCATCCTGCCCTGATAATGACCCCCACCCGATCAGGGAGGCATCCGTGGTGACAGTGGCTATCGGGGATGGGGTACAAAGTACCTGCCTTGGTGAACCTGAGACGATGTGATCCACCAAGCAAGATGCTCTTTGCATGTCTGTGTCACCAGAATCTGGTGATGCATTGGAAGTTGCTGGTATGACCACTGTGTGAACAGCATCCACTGAAGAAGGGAAGAAGAGTAATGGCCGCAGCCATGAGACCTAATACCTTTAGAACCATTCTGGCCTGTATTTTCTTGCTGGCCAGAATGATCCTGACATGAGTCTGAATGTCTGAAACTCTTTGTTCTGTAAGGGTAGCTGACATCCGAACAGTGTTTAAGTTTGCCTATGAAGGTAATAGACTGGCAGGGCGATAAGGATGACGTTGATTGAGATGCCCAAATGAGAACAAAGGTCTATTGTGTAATCCCTGGCTTGTATAAGCTGATGCCTG
This sequence comes from Protopterus annectens, assembly GCF_019279795.1. Taxonomy (NCBI): domain Eukaryota; kingdom Metazoa; phylum Chordata; order Ceratodontiformes; family Protopteridae; genus Protopterus; species Protopterus annectens. The sequence continues at coordinate 316,658,239 of NC_056742.1, read as the reverse complement.
GTGGTGGCTGACAGGAGCCAGTCATTCAGGTGAGCCGTGACCACTGCCATGCATTTGGTGAACACTCTGGGGCTGTAGTGAGACCAAAGGGCAGGGCTCTGAACTGGAAATGACTGGAAATCTCCTGGGCGTCTGTGAATTTTGATGTGATATCCTGAAGATCTATTGAGCACATCCAGTTGTCCTTCTGTAAGAAGGGCAGAATTGACTGAAGAGTGACCATTGAATCTTGTCTTCCTCACAGACTTGTTGAGTCTGCTGAGATAAAGAACCTTGAGTAGATTCCGGCTCTGAATGGTCTATTGTAACTGGCTGAATGGCTCTTTTGCAGTAGTTTTGAGATTTCTGACTCTGCAATCTCATCTGGAAGGGAACTTGAGGGAAGGGACTTTTAACCCTTGGATATGATCGACTGTACCCATCTGTCTTGAGTGAGGGAATGCCAGGCTTCTGGGTACAGTGATAATCTTGGATGCTGAAAGGGCTTGTCAGAGAGAGGCTCCCTGTTTCCCTGGTTCTTTGGACCCCTCTGCCTCTAGGCGGCGTCTGTTGTTGTTACCCCTCTGCCTCTATCTGTCCTTTGGGATAAGGTCTAGAACAACAGCAGAAAGAGTCTTACCTGGTCAAGGTTTCCTTCACCTGAGGGCCAAACAAAGCTGACCCATCAAACTGTACCTGCGGTTTCTACTCTCCATCCCGGCATAAGATATTAGCATGGAGGAGTTTGCAATGGAATTGAGGGTTGCAATTTTTCTTGAGCCCCTGCAGCTGTAGGATCCTGAACTACTTCTCCCAGCTCCTTCAGGATATCTCTCTGGAGTCTGGTGAAGTGACATAAATAATTCAGCGCAAAGGTCGCTGAGGAAAACATCCGCCACCGGCATCTATCCATGGTCCTAGAGTCCTTATTAGGAGGATAGGATCTGCGCCACAGCCACCACCATGGCATCAGCGGGACACCCTTAGTAAGGAATTGTTTGTCACGGCAGTGATAAATTTTGAAGGCCTCCTAGGGACTGGCTCTACAGAGTCAGGAGCTGCCCACGCTTCGTGCAATAACCTGCATAAAGACACCCAGGAGGTGGAGGGCCGAGATCCAACTAGGTATACTGACTCATCCTCAGAGGGATTGTTGGTGGGCCAGTTTCCCTCTGTTTCAGAAGTTCTAGGATGTCTGAGAAGGAGACATCCTCAGAGGGATCTAGGGATCCCTCTGACTCATCAAAGTCAGTATCCAGTGACAGACGAGTCTACATGCTTCCTCTTACAAGTCCTCTTCCTAGGAGGATCTCCAAACATCAGGAGAATCCTGAAACCTGAGGCGGAGGATCTCTGGGTCCTGTAGCAAGAGAAGTGGCAGCGATGTCAACAGGTACTATAGAGGGAGGAGCTGGAACAGACTGCTGACTGATACCAGTGGCCAGTACACTCTTCATCATGCTCCCTCCCAGGCAGGTCCGAGAGAACCCAGAGCTAGGAACTCCAGGGACCAGAAGTCTCCGAGGCAGATGTCGGTCCGATGCCACTCACCCCTCGGAGGAGACCATGGAAGCCTCTAAGGAAGGTCTCAAGAGGAGATAAGAGTAGAGGCTGAAGGAACAGAAAACCATTCCGAAGACTCCAACTCCAAGCTCTGGGGTAGAGTTGAAGGAGGAACTGTGGACCAACAGTCGTCTGTTGAGACGGACTGTGTAACATTTGGGCCAGTACCTGTGACTTAAGTAATCTACTGACCACTCTCTAGGTCATGATCTGACAACCTCCTCTTCCTGGAATGAGCCATAGATCCTGTCGCTTAGATACAGAAGCCTGGGCCTTGGAAGGTTTAACTGATTTGGATGGAGTCAGTTTATTATTTCCTGCAGGACTCTCTGGCTGAAGGAATGACAAATAGCACAGGAGTCCTGCAGGTGAAGAGGGCCTAGGCAAGAAGTGTGACCGTCTGTCAGAGACATCTTCTGACAGCACGAGTCACACTCTTAAACTCTGATCTCTCCTTTGACATGGTGCTTTAAACAAACACACACACACACCAGTCAAAAATTAACTTAAATAAAATACCCAAAAGGTATTTCTATAAACAACACACACACCCTAACAGGGAGGGATGGGATGGGGATAAATCTGACTAAAATAAAATAGAAAAGACAGGGATTTTCTGTCACAAAAGGTAAAAATTAACTACTAACTAAGAATTAAGGGTTTTGAAGAAAAGAGGCTTAATATTCATAAATAGAATCACTTACCAGGAGCTGGTAAAGGAGGACCTCATAAGCGAGCGGCAAAAGAGATCTCTTGCATCATGGGATATGGGGCTGCCTCGAGCTGGTAAAAGTGACTAACCCATCAAGCAAGAATGAAGGCGAGATTGACAACTTAACATGAAATGGTTTACTATTAGATTTTTGAGGCGAACACCGTCGACTGTACTGTTGTCGAAAACAGAAGTTCAAAATTGGTAATATCGAACACCAAAAACCAACCTAGGAACGGGTTTTAACATGGGTCGAGATAGGGGAGAGGTTTGTAGTTCGGCAATAACACTGAACACCTATCTCGACCTATGTTAAAACCGTTCCTAGGTTGGCTTTTGGTGTTCGATATTACCATTTTCGAACTTCCGTGTTCGACAACAGTACAGTCGACGGAGTTCACTTCAAAAATCTAATAGTAAACCAAAGAAATATGCTAATGTGGTAAATAACCTGAAAGTGAAATTTAAAGTAAAAGTTTTAAGAAAAACGCACTGAAATATAGACAAAGCTTGAGAGCAGTAGAAACACATCTGACACACAAAGTGGCAAATGAGATCTGAGCTAATTAACAAAGGAGCATTATGGGTAGAGCCTAGCTCAAGAGTTTAGCAGGTGCAAGCTGAAGTAAACGGCCAAGTCGGTTCCAAGGTTCGGAACAGAGCCCACAGTCAAAGACTGAGTGAAAACTGACAACATCAGATTAGATGTTTCAAAAAATAATAGAATTAGAGGACAGAGCACATAGGGAAACATTTGAGATTTTCTACTGTACCTGAGAAGCTAGAAGGAACAGACTGTATTAATTTTATAAAAGCACAAATAAGCAGCTGGACTGGTATTCCATAATAGGAGTTGTTAAATGAAAGGCCACATTATGTGCATGCTCCAAACCTGGCTGTGAGATACATGCCAAGAGGCAAGCATGAGATTCAAACTGCCGTACCCAGCTATCTTCAAAATATTCTTCCATGGAGGAATAGAATAATTTTTTTGATGAAGTACATGCTAAAGCAGAAAAACAAAAGTTTGTCCAACAAAAAGTGAACTATGAAATAGAAGCAGATTCTGCTTCTTGTTCTGCTAATAAAGACCACAGAGACTGTGCCAGAAAAAAACATTTTCCTGTGTTGCACTGGAAAATGCTTTGGGGGGTGGGGGAGTACAAGAGTTGAGTAGAAGAATTAAGAGCATGTTGGAAATGAAGCAGAGAAAGGGTTTGGGAGAAGGAGATGAAGAAAAGAACAAGATAAGCTGGAAATATTGGACTTTCTTGGACTCTGTTAAACTTGTAGGAGACTCTAAACATTATGCCCTACTTCATGTCCTAATGTGCCCTTAAGAAAGCTAAAGCTCGTGACAACCAAAAACTCTTGAGCTTTTCCCTTACCCATAATGCACCAACCCTAATTACCTCAGATCTTGTTTGATGCCTTAGAAAGTAAAAGATGGAAAAATATTATTATTATAATGGAGAAGCCATATCTGGAGCTTATATAAAAATAAGAACATATATAGGTCCATTAAGCACTCCTTCTTCTAAAAGCCTTAAGGATGGGGGTTGGTGGGACAGGATTTGAGGAAGAATGAAAATGGGCAACACAAATGGAATGTTATGGTGAATACATAACTTCTTTACCTGATGTTGTCAATTTTCATTCTGTCCTCATGTCATGTGACAGAGTATCAAGTTGCTTAATTTCCAGGGCAGACTCCAGGAAGAATATTCCTGAGCACCATAGAACCAAAAGATGCCCTTCCTCTGGAGACCAGATCTAATTTGTAATGAGTAATAAAGGTATGGGGAGTAGCCAAAGTAGCTGCAGCACAAATGTCATTCAATGGACACTCTGGACTGAAACACCAAGGAAGTTGCCATAGATCTCGTGGAGTAAGCTCAAACAGGTTTTGTAAGTGGAATGCCTGATTTGTTACACACAAAGGAAATGCAAATGTTATCCATCTAGATAGAGTAACTTTGGTTACTGGTTTACCCAATGCTGGTTCCACATATGAAACAAACTAATCAGAATTTCTGATATTTCTTGTCCTATGTAAGTGAAAACTTAACTGTCTATGAACATCCAATAAACGTAATACGTATTCTCCTTTATTAGAAAATTTGGGAAAGAATACTGGTAAATTAATCAACTGATTTATACTGGATTCTGACACCACCTCTGGAAGAAATGACAGGTTGGTACATAAGGTGTTAGAAAAATATGTAAAAGTAATATGCATGCTTAGTGCATTCGAGATTTAAAAGGGGTTAATACATTTATTCTGTTCACACTGCATGAATCTGCACAGCTATTAGAAACTTAAGTATTTCATTTCTGCTAATGTCATGAAAATAACAAGAGACAATTCATTTCTGCTAATGTCATGAAACTTAAAGGGATATTCATTTCTGCTTATGCCATGAGAAAACATGCAGCTGCTAGAAGCTATTGATAAAGAAAACAATAGATGCTTGAAAGTTTAAACCGTAGTCTGCATTACTTGTACTAAAGCTAGAAATGTACCTTGAATCTAGACAAAATGTAACACATGTATTAGAACAGTACAATAGAAGAATTGAAAAGTTGAAATGGACTGAAATAATCCCAAGGCCAGGTTGTTTTTCCTCAAAATGTTTTGCAAAACAGCAGATAATTTAACTTGGTCAGCAATAAGTCTAGCAACATTTTCTGTAGAACATACAGAAAGCTGTGTCCAACTACGTCAGCAATAGAATAGTAACATTTTCTGTGCGACAGGAAGAGAACTGTATAAGAATAACATACTAATCACCAAAGATCCAGACAAACCTTGTGCCTACATGCTTTGTCTCCTTGCTGCAAGTAATAAAGGGTGCCTTGCTTGAACCTAACGTGAACTGGTCTTTGAAGTTTTTTCCTTTGACAGATTGGTCCTTCAGACCGGAACCCTCTCTTCACCTCGGATCAGACAGGCCAGGTGGTTGAAACTGTACGGGGAAGAAACCAAATCGGTTCTTCTTATCTGAAAAGCCCTCCGACTGAATTGTCGTTCCAGAGAGTCCAGCCACTTTCTGATCTATGACTGAAGGACGGGTCCACGTGAATTGGTGATCAATCACGTGGGCTCAGGTAAAGTGAATCTACTTTTTTCTGTTTTCCATTTTAGATCAGGGATTAGACATGTATTGTTTTTGTTAGACTGTATTTTTCTTACAAGTCAGGGACAAAAAAAGATTACTGTCTTGTCATAGATCAGGAGAAACAGAATAAGTAGGCAGTCATTCTGAAGAGACTATAACAAAATCCGTGGTACCACGTAAAAAAATTAAGAAAAGTTACGTAACAATCAAAGGGTAGAACAAAATGGATAATAATTGCACAAAAAGATCCCAAAATCCGCCGTTAACAGAAGACGCAAAATACATGCAGGCGCAGCGCGTCGACAATATTAAATATTATTCAAAATGGGTTAATAAGTACGAATTCGACAGAAAATTAGAAAAATCCTTGCTTATCAAACTTGTCAAACAGCTCAAAACTGATTCCAAAGGTCGGGTTAAAAAGCAACGTAAATTAGGAATTCCTCAGGCACACAGGTGGATTGAGGAAGTAAACCGTAGGGAACAAAAAAACAAAAATTCAAAAGCAATGTTTTTAGATAAGGAGGATAATAACTTAGTAATAGCATCTGCACCTCCGCCTCCCTTACCGGAATATGAAGCAAGTGAACAGGTTATTCCAACCCCACGATATCCTGTGGTCAGTGAAGAGAGAGATATTATGAAAATAAAACTGACTAAAATTAGAGATCCCGTCGAGACCAGGTCTCGAACAAAGGCAGGTAACTCAGATGAAGGCATCAAGTTATGGCAAATGGTTAAGAATTCACGGTCTATAAGTGAAGAAGAAGAAATATGCCCACTTATAGAGGTACCCAACTCTCAGGCAGGTCAAGACAATCAGGACACAACTATTTTAGTGTATAGACCTTGGACTCCGGAAGACATCCGGAAAGCCACTGAGGGAACTCCCCATCCAAAGGTTAATTTTAGAAAATTCTCAGAAGATTTGCAAGGAATGAGGCTGAGTTATAATTTAAATGGAGAAGAGGTAGAAAAGGTAGTTAGACAAATTGTAGGGCCAGATTGGTATATGATTAGTGGGAACTGGAATCCCCGTGACGCTGCACAAAGACCCCTCCCACATAGCAGCGCAGAATTAGACACCAGAGTAAAAGGTCTTACAGACCACATCTCTGAAAAATGGAAACCTAGGGCAGACTGGACTTGCATTAATCAATGCATCCAACAAGAAGGTGAAACTATTGACAGGTATTATGCCAGACTATTAGAGTGTTTTAATAACCACTGTGGAATGCAGGTTCCTGAAGATCAAACACAAGATTCCCCATATGGATAGCAATTAAAGAATGCGTTTTTAAAAGGCAGTATTGCACCTATAAGCAGTTTTATTACAAAACACATGGTAGATCATCGTACGAGCAGGTTACAATCATTACTTAAATATGCTAGGCATGCCGAAAGGCATTTTAATAGCAAAAAGAAAAAGAAAGCTCAAGTATTTTCTGTAGAGGATGGAGCAGAAGTTTACATAGTACAGTCTGGGGAAAAAGGGCAAGAAAAATGCACAGGGAAACAAATAATTTGATCAACGATCAGAGGACTTTGAAGGGCGAAAGAAAAGGGGAGAATGTTTTAAATGCGGTAAAAAGGGACATTTGGCAAAGGATTGCAAGAAAAACAAGAAGGCAACAACGGAAGACAAGGAGGGTGAGGACTGACTATATGGTAGTCAGGAATCACTAGAAGGGGCTAGCGAAGACGGGACAAATGAGAATGTGATAGAGGGAGTAAAGGAAGTGCAGGAAGTTAGTGACAATGAAGAAAATTAAATATTAGACCTAGCTTTATTGAGCTTGGAGCTCTATTTAGCAGACACAAAACCAGAAGTTACACTCTTGATAGAAGGGAAGGAAGTCAAATTCTTGTGTGACTCAGGGGCATCACGAACCCTGATACATCCCTCCAAACTACCAGAAAACACAGAGACACCTGATTACATACTGGTTAAAGCAGCTAATGGACAGCTGTATCGGGAGCCTCTCTCCCGTGACATTGCAATAACTGATCCAATTTCAGGATTGACACTAAAAAGCAAAATTGTTGTTTCTGCAAAATGCCCAGTAAACCTCTTGGGCAGAGACCTCATGCAGCTATTTGGTATAGCAGTAGTCCCAACCATGCAGGGTATGGAAGCACAGTGACAAATTGATACCTTTGCAGTGCAATCGGAGGGTGAAATGTCTTATTTGTACAGCCAGGACTTGGTTACGACTGGTCCAGGGACTGTAACCAAAGAGTTAATGAATGTAGCCATCAGCAAGTTCCCCTCCCTTGACACTGATAAGCAACACCTGTTGCACTGTACCCTGTATTATTGTAATACACTAGGTACATAAGGAATATGAGCAAAAATTGTTTAAGAATCATGCAAACAGATTGATATTGCGTAACCTGCACTGGGACACAGAAGGGAACAGTGTTGCCAGCTGTTCACTGCCCCACGAGCTCTTTGCACTTTATAAATCTAATTGATTACCACATGTTAGCTTAACCAAAAACAGAAATATAGAATGGGCAGACCTAGGAGAAAAAGTCACAAGATGGGAGAAACAGACAGAACTAGAACTGTCAGAGCAGGGAATACAAATACAGAAGTTAAATTGGATAACTCAGACCAACCCAGCTGTGCACTTGCAGTCTGGTGAGGGACAGCTGATTGACACTCCTGTTAAAGGAGGAAGAAAATGCCTTACAAAATATACCAGAGACCCTCTGGTCAACAGGAAAATCATATGTAGGACTTATTCGTACAGCGGGACCAGTTACTATCACGCCAAAATCAGCATTCAGACCACAAAAAAGACAGTATCCCTTAAGAAAAGATGCAGAGGCAGGGATAAAACCTATTATAGCAGCCTTACTTAAAGGAGGGATACTAGTAGAATCTCCCGATTCACCATGTAACACACCCTTATTTCCAGTCAAAAAAGCAAATGGAGAATGGCGTATGGTCCAAGATTTACAAGCTGTAAATGATGCAGTAATACCAAGGGCACCCATGGTGCCAGACCCACACACCCTGTTGAATGATTTAAAACCTCAACAGAAGTATTTTTCTGTGGTAGACATCAGCAATGCATGCTTTTCAATACCGATACACCCTGATAGCCAGTATTGGTTTGCATTCACATTTCAGGGGAAAAGGTATACATATACGCGACTACCACAGGGATATTGTGAAAGTCCAACAATATTCTCACAAGAAATGGCAAGCAACTTGGCGAGATTCACCCCATCAAGAGGCAGTCAGATTTTACTTCATGTTGATGACATCTTGCTGGCAGCCCCCACCCAGCAGGATTGTAGAGAAGATACCATAACACTTCTATGATTTTTAGCCGCTGAAGGACATAAGGTAAATAAAAGTAAACTGCAGCTTTGGAAAAAACAAGTCAAATACCTGGAATATGTAATATCCAAGGAAGGTAGAACATTAGATGAGGACAAAAAAATAGCAATTTTGCAAGCACCAATACCCACTACCACGAAGGAAATGATGTCCTTCCTGGGTACAACTAATTTTTGCTGGAGCTGGATTCCAAACTATGCTTTGGAATCTGCACCTCTGACTGACCTTATATATAAGAAGCCTATGGCAGCACAGGATTTGTTACAATGGACACCAGAAGCAGAATCTGCTTTCTGCAAACTGAAGCAGTTAATAGCGTCCTCACTAGTTCTGGGATTGCCAAACTACCATAAATGTTTTTTCCAAACTGTAGATTGTAAGCAGGGTTACATGACAACAGTATTAACACAGCAGCATGGGGATAAGCAATGCCCCGTTGCTTACTATTCATCACAACTAGACCCAGTGGCACGATCCTTACCTCACTGTGTACAAGCAGTAGTTGCAGCTGCAATGGCAGTACAGGCTTCAGCCTCAGTAGTCTTATTCCACCCTCTCACTTTGAGAGTACCTCATGCAGTCGCGATTATTTTAGTACAAGAAAAGGTGGCATATCTTTCCCCTGCTAGACATATTTCCTGTATGACTATATTGTTGAGCCAACCTCATATGACAATTGAGCGATGCACGACTTTAAACCCTTCTACTCTGCTCCTGACTCCTGCAGATGGCACACCGCACTGCTGCCTGCAGGTGATTGAGCAAAAGACACTACCTAGAAAAGATCTCACAGATGTCCCCTTGGATGATGCCGAGGTGACATACTACGTGAATGGCTCATGTAAAATGGGTCCTGCAGGACAGAACCTAGTAGGATATGCAGTAGTTTCTGATACTGGGATTATAGAAGCAAAACCTTTACCACACAACTTATCTGCACAGGCAGCAGAATTGATCGCCCTGACATGGGCATGTACCTTAGCAAAGGGTAAATGTGTAAACATTTTTACTGACAGCCAGTACGCTTTTTCTACTGTACATGTTTTTGCGCAACAGTGGAAAAACCGGGGAATGATAACATCTACTGGCAAACTATCAATCATGCACAGTTTATTTTAGATCTTTTAGAATCTATTCAGTTACCTCAGAAAGTAGCCATTTGTAAATGCACAGCTCATACCAAGCAACAAGATAGGATTTCAAAAGGTAATGCGAGAGCTGACACAGCTGCAAAACAAGCAGCTACAGAAGTATTTCTTTTAAATGAGGAATTACAACCCTCTGAGATTTTAGACTTAGAACAATGCAGACACTCACTACGCAAGCTGAAAAACAACGATGGATAAAACGAGGAGAAATTCTCGAAAAGGGGCTGTACATCTCTAGAGAAGGGAAACTGATACTACCCTCTAATTTGTTTCAATATGCAGCTTTGTTGAGCCATGGGCAGTGCCATGTCTCAACAGGGGGATGGTACAGCTGGTGAACCAGGTGTTCACAACGTACGGATTTACAAACTACTCTAAAAAATTTTGTTTGACGTGTCAGATTTGTAACAAACATCATGCAGATGGGGCGATAAAGCCCAAGCAAGGGAGTTTCCCTACACCACCATATCCGTTTCACACTATCTGTATGGATTTCATAGAGTTGAACAAATGTGAAAATAAGAAGTATTGTCTTGTCATTGTAGATATGTTTTCCAGGTGGGTGGAAGCCTTTCCAACCAAAAATCCAGATGCAGCTATGGTGGCAAAAGTACTTGTCAAAGAAATCATTCCTAGATTTGGCATTCCGGAAAGGATCTACAGTGAGAATGGTACACACTTTGTAAATCAAACCATACAGCAGTTGAGTAAGCATTTTGGTATTTCTTTAAAAAAACATTGTGCATACCATCCACAATCTGCAGGGCTAGTTGAAAGGCATAATTGTATATTAAAAAACAAATTGAGAAAATTGATAGCTGAGACAGGAAAGAACTGGTTATACTGTTTACCCCTGGCACTGTTGAGCATGAGAACTGTCCCTACAGCAAAAGGATCGACTCCTTTTGAAAAGTTATTTGGAAGGGCTTATTATACACCCCAGTGGAAACTTCTCATGTTATCAGACCAGGAAGCTGATTTCACACTAGCTGAATATATGAGAAAGCTAATGAATTCTAAACATCTGTTGCAGTTAAATTCTGTTTCAGATAGAAAACAGGCCAAGACATCAGAAGTGTCAGTGACACCCGGAGACTGGGTGTGGATAAAAAATATTAAGAAGAAAAATTGGTCGTCGCCAAGGTGGGAAGGTCCCTAACCAGGTGCTTCTTTCGACACCCACTGCAGTCAAGATAGCAGAGCGAGCTTCGTGGATCCACCTGATGCACTGCAAACTAGTAAAGAACTTTGAACTGGACAAAAATCTTACCTCTCCATTGGGGCCCTCAGCACAAAGTCTGGCTACAAAGGGGGGTCAGATCAATAGGACTGATCCGTCTCAACCCCAATGAAGAAACCATCGGTGCTGAAGGTCCTATTAGGGCAGAGAGTAAGAACTTGTGTCTAAAATAAAGATGACAGAATCCAGTAAGATCCAAATGCACCCATTCGGAAGAGTCGGAGAAAACAGAAATGCAGAACAACCGTTTCCTCAGAAGTATTGCATAACCATCCTGTTGACTGTACTAGTGACAATAATCTTTTTGTTGTGGCCATTCCTTTTCACAGCCACACAAACTGGACTGAACAAGCGTGCAGAGCGGCACGCAGAGTGGCACCCAAACTTCAACACTTACCAGGCAATCAAATATGTGTATGCTGAGACCTTCAATGTTTCGAATTGCTGGATTTGCACAGCTTTGCCAACAGCATATGGGGGGGTTACTGTTAACTTCAGTTCCCCTAGGAGCCAACAAGACCTGGGAAAACTTAGTCTATGATACAACAGATGTCACATCACAAGATAAAGTAGCATTGCACTTGTCTGTTCGACAGAAGGGGACTGTGTGTTTTTACAAAAATGATACAGTTCAGGTGGGTTGGAGCAATTGCAATGTGACTGTTCCCTATAGATGCTACAATAAAACTGATAACACAGGAGCCTACTGCAACACGAGCTATGATTCATTTGTTGAACTGATGCATAGGACAAATGATGAAGTAAAACATAATGCTGACCTTTATAGACAACTGTCTATGATAGACAAAAAATGTTTCATCCAGTGCCAGGACATAGTAAAGTTACTACCAAAGTAGAAGACTGTTACTTTGTATGTGGTAGGAAAGCGTATAAGTGGTTACCTGAGAATTGGTCTGGCAGTTGTTATTTGGGGTACCTGGTTCCGGCCATACGACACACAGCAGTTTTACCTCAAGGGAAAATTTGGAATGTTCGACGAGAAATCAAGAAGCCTGTCAATCCAGTGGGGCAAATCAATGTGGGCTGGAAAAACCATCATGCTGTGGGCTTAAGGAAAACTGGACTGTCACATATGGACTTGAGTGATACCATCATCTCGTGGGCAGGTGTACTGCCAGCATATGGAGCAATTAAATCAATCTGGGAACTGAGAAAATTGTCTAAACTTCTCGAAATAATAAGCAATGCAACCTTTTCTGCCCTAGAATTGGTGACTGATGAACTGACTGCCATGAGAACAGTAGTGCTTCAAAACTGCATGGCTCTTGACTTCACCCTAGCGGCGGGAGGCGGTACGTGCGCTTTAATCCAGGAGGAGTGCTGTTCTGATATTCCTGACCACAAACACGAGATAGACAACCATCTTGAGGTAATTCAGCAGGTGTCAGCCATGACCAAACCAGGACCAAATCCATTGACGGACTTTTTCCAGAAATTGTTTGGGGGGTGGGGCAGTATCCTGATGAACATCCTGATTGCCATCTGTGTAGGAATGATCCTACTGGTGGTATGTGTGTGCTGCTGCATCCTCTGCATGAAAAGACTGATTAAAGACTTTATAGACATGTCAGTTTCAGAAACCTTATACCAAGGTGCTGAACTTGAAGAATTGCTAAAAAACTGAAAATGCTTTCATAAGTTTAAACTAAATGACACTCTTAACTGCAAATCCTGAGTAGGAAGAGGTTAGGGGAAGAAAAAACTGTTTATGCTTATCTTGAAAGTAGAATAAAAGTATTAAAAGGGGGAAATGTTAGAAAATATGTAATAGCAATATGCATGCTTAGTGCATTCGAGATTTAAAAGGGTTAATACATTTATTCTGTTCACACTGCATGAATCTGCACAGCTATTAGAAACTTAACAAGAAGCATTTTATTTCTGCTAATGTCATGAAAATAATTAGTATTTCATTTTTGCTAATGTCATGAAAATAAAGAGAGACAATTCATTTCTGCTAATGTCATGAAACTTAAAGGGATATTAATTTCTGCTTATGCCATGAGAAAACATGCAGCTGCTAGAAGCTATTGATAAAGAAAACAATAGAAGCTTGAAAGTTTAAACCACAGTCAGCATTACTTGTACTAAAGCTAGAAATGTACCTTGAATCTAGACAAAATGTAACACATGTATTAGAACAGTACAATAGAAGAATTGAAAAGTTGAAATGGACTGAAATAAGCCCAAGGCCGGGTTGTTTTTCTCAAAATGTTTTGCACAACAGCAGATAATTTAACTTGGTCAGCAATAAGACTAGCAACATTTTCTGTAGAACATACAGAAAGCTGTGTCTAACTACGTCAGCAATAGAATGGTAACATTTTCTGTGTGACAGGAAGAGAACTGTATAAGAATAACATAGTAATCCCCAATGATCCAGACAAACCTTGTGCCTACATACTTTGTCTCCTTGCTGCAAGTAATAAAGGGTGCCTTGCTTGAACCTAACGTGAATTGGTCTTTGAAGTTTTTGCCTTTGACATAAGGTAACTCTATTTTTATGGAAAATCAAGTATGGAGGTTTTGAGCACAATGCTTGAATGTCAGAAATTCTTCTGGCTGAGGTAATGCTTATGAAGGAAATGGTCTTCCATGAAAGATATTTGAGTTTGCATGTAGCTGAGGGTTCAAAGGGAGATTGTGTAAGAGAATGCAGCACAAAGTTTAGTTCCCAAGGGGGGAAAGGATCTTTAAAACATGACCTTAAGAATAGAGTGCCCTTCAAAAAAGCTTTGCTTAATTTATGAGATGTTACAAAAGAACCATTTATTCCAGCATGAAAATTAGAAATCACTGCTAACTAAACTTTAACAATAGGAGAACTAACTCCTCCTTCAAAAAGATGTGCTAGAAATTCCAAGATATTATGGATGAGGGCTGAGAATGATTAAATATTATGCTTTTGAGTCCAAAAAACAAATCTCTTCCATTTGCTGGAATATAGCTTTCTGGTTAAAGGTTTATGGGAGGACAAAAGGATACAAAAAACAGGAAAAGAGAGCATAACTGTCTATTAATGGATCTGGAGGAACCAGGCACCCAGCCTGGGATTCATTACGTCAGGATGTATTATGCCTGATGGGTGAGACAGGAGGTCCAGAGTTGGAGCCAGAAACCAAGGTGGATAAATCAGGTGAGGCCAAAGAAAGGAAAACCAAATTTGGCAAGGCCAACATGCTGCAATGAGGATGACCATGCTTTACAACTTTGCAGCTTTCTGAAGAAAGTTGAGAATTAGTGGAGTGGGAGGATATGCGTAAGAGAGACTGGGGGCCCAATGTTGAAGTACAGCTTCCCTCACAGAATTCCCCTGTGGGGGATTGGGCAAAGTAGCTGCTACATTTGTTGTTCAGAGGTGATGCGAACAGATCGTAGCAAAACTGGCCCCATTGCTGAAAGACTGTTTGCAATCTTGTTGTTGAGGGACCATTCATAAGGTAGAAGAATGCACCAGCGCAATTTGTATGCTACCACAATGGACTTCCCCGAAATGTTCATTGCTAAAAGAAAGCAGTTGGAAAAGATCACCCACTGCCGCACACTGAGAGCTTCTCGACACAATGGGTAGGACTTGGTTCCTCCCTGTCTGATGTACCAGACGAGTGACATTGTCTGACTGTACTGTAACTGTCCCCAAAGGGAGAGCATTCTGAAATGCCTGCAATGCCAACAGCACTGCTCTAATCTCTAGGACATTTACATACAAATTGGCCTCCTTGGAGGACCAGGTACCTTGAACTGTCTTCCCCAGATAACACCCCCCCACCCTAGATGAGAAGCATCCGTGGTCACTACAGCCTTGGGCTGAGGGGATATGAACAGAAAACCTTGAAGAACCAGGTCTGAATGAATCCACCATTTGAGATCTTTCTTGCAGATGTGAGTGATTCTTATCCTGTAAGACAAAGGTTGATAAAAACTAACCATTGAGCAACTAACATCAACTGAAGAATTCTCATATAAAACCTGGCCAGTGGTACTAACATTACTACTGCTGCCATCAAACCTGGAGCCTAAAGGACAAGCCAGACTGAAATTGAGGTGTTGCAGATTGTCTTTTTGATATGGAATTTTATGGTCTCAACTCTCAGTAATGGAAGGGAAGCAGTGGTTGTTTTTGTATTGAGAATTGTTCCTATGAACTCAAAACTCTGACGTGGTTGCAGATGAGATTTGTTGCAGTTTATGGTTATCCTCAGAAAAGAGCAAGTCTGGAGAACCTCGTCTTTTGCACATACGAATTGCTGCCTGAAGCAGTAATAAGCCAGTCTGAATATGGAAACTTTCGGAATCCTTGCAGTCTCAGGTGAGCTGCTACTGCTGCCATGCACTTGCTACACACCCTGGGAGCTGTGGTAAGTCCAAAGGGCAATAATCTGAATTGATAATGACTGGCTGCCAGACAGAAGCCCAAGTATCTTCTGGAAAATCTGTTCATCTTACAGTATGCGTCCTGAAGGTCTGTAGAGCATATCCAGTTGTACTTGCACAGAAAAGGGAGAATGGACTGAACCATGAGCATCCAAAAATTGGTTCTTCAAACTGTCTTGTTTAGTTTGGAGAGATCCAGAATTGATCTCCAGTCCCCTGTTTTCTTTGGCACCAAAAGGAACCTTGAGTAAGTTCCAGATTCTATCTGGTCTGGCAGGATCTCTCCGATGACTCATTTTTCTAGCAGCTTTTGCATTAGAATTGCTGCTTGTTCCCCTCTGACTGGGTGGAACATCAGGGCTTTTCCTTGGGGTTGGGAAGGGAAGGGAAAATGTATAATATAGCCTTTGAAAATAATCCTCTGCACACAAGCATCGTTTGTTATATCTAGCCAGGCTCTCTGGTGCAGCGATAATGGCCCTCTGACTGTCTCTAGAGATGGAGAATCAGTCCTCCTTTCAGGAGTGCTGGTAGAGTTTGTCAAATAATGACTCTCTGGAACCCTGGTTCTGTGTGCCACCTATGCTATTAGAATTCCCTCCTCTGCCTCTGGGTGAACCTCCTCCACGTGTGTCTTGAAAAGCAGCCCGAGACTTCCTGAACCACATTTTTCAACCACCTCTTTGATCCCTGGAAAAAGTTCTTTGATGAGTCAAAAAATAAGCGCCCAGGCAGACAGGGTCTTTCTATCCTTTTCACACCTGGAAAGAGTGTCTTTTACTTAGGAGCTGAATAAAGACATTCCGTCAAAAGGAGCATTGGCGAAAGAGGACTTGAAAGGCTCTATAAACTCAAAGAGATGCATTCAGGCATGTCTCCTTATGGAAATGTCGGAACCCACTGCCCTTGAGGTTCTTTCCTCTAAGTGCGAAATCAACCTCATGGATGAACTGGATATGGAAAGTAGGGTCATCAGCTGAGAAGTAACAGATGTCTGAACTTCATCAGAAAAAGCACCCAACAGCGTATTTGATAACTCCTTGATCAAATCCCTCTGTAGCTTGGCCACCGCAATGACCATGGCATCAATAGGAACTCCTTTTCCCCAAAACTGTCTACCCATAGGTGTTTCCATTATCTTATCTAGTCTACCAGGAATGGGCTCTATGGTGTCAGGGTCCTTCCACATCTGCCGTGAGATCAAGTCGATCAGCTCATCACAGGCAGAGTCACCCAGGAGGCAGAGGGTCCAGTACCAAAAGCCTCCAGGAAAACAGATTCCTCAGATGAAGGACTACTGGATGTCCAACCAACTCCTTGCTTAAGAATTTCTAGGATGTCTCCAAAGTAGACATCTTCGGGAGGTGATTGTGGGGACCCTTAGCCTTCATTGAAATCTATGTCTTCAGTGACCGACTCCTCCAGGGAGTCTGTTTCCTCTTACACGTCCTCTTCTTAGGGACCTCCTCAGTGGGGTGCTCTGGCGAGGTATCAGAAGAGATTACAATTCCCTGGGAGGAAGCCTGGAGTTTTGGTACTGCCTGTCCCTATGGAAAGAGATGGTGCAGCTCTCAGCACTGAGACATCATGGCAGAGGCCTTAGGATCTGAGGGGGAAGGATCCGTCAGAACTGCAGAGACAGAAAATACTCTCTTCACAGTCTTGAAGGTAGAATGACTTGGAGAGCAAAAGGCCATTGGAGCCACACCGATGAGCTTCTGAACTGTAGTCCTCAACTGTTCTAAGGGCAAAACCTCCAAGGTGGAAGCCGGAGCCAGGCTACCCAATGCCGAGGCTCCAAGGTGCAGAGATGGTTCCAAAAGCTTTGGAGTCTAATGTAACACCTTGGATCCAACAGGCAGAATACAGCTCCAGGAGCTCTCTAGATCTGACAGGACTGGACCTCTCAGAGAAGACCTCGGATCTGACAAAGTTACCCTCATATTTCAGCCAGATGGATATGGATGACTTGGATTCAAAAACTCTGAAGCTACAAGAGTCAGTGGAGGAATCTGTAATGGGGGAGTAGTAGATATGCAGCGCTCTTGACCCAGAGGGTAGGAGCCAAAGGAACAAGAATCTGTCTCTGTGACAAGAGAATCTTCTTCACCAGTCTTTCCACATCTTCTTCTGTAAGGCTTCTGGAAGAGCGAGTGGAGTTTATGGATGGAGACCTAGGTCTTTCTAAGAACGGAGAAGATACTCTGCCACGGCCGGATCACTGAGTACCTTGTTCTGGGTAGAAATTTGGTAGCTTGATGGTCAAGTTCCGTTTGCATAGGATCCAACGTAGTTGGATCCAAGAGCTTAGACTTCATCGGATCTGATGGAAGAGGTGTCAGATATGATAATTTCTCCTTAGCAGGATCTTGCATTTTTGCCTTCTTCGGATCCAGAGTTGAGATAGAGTCCTTATATCCTTATAAGATCTCTTTCTCGAGGAGTCCAAAGCTAAGGAGAAGGAAGATGGCTTGGGGGAAGAGGACTTTTCAATTTTAACAGTTTTTGACTTAGAGGAAGAAGAACCCTCCGATATACCTTCCTCAAAAGGAGGAGGAAGAAAATCTTTTAATATAAGCTTGTTTTTGCATTCCACTAACACGAGGATTAAAACCATGATTAATCAAGCAATCCTCTTCTAAATGGAGGGGACTCAATCAATGCACACACAGTGTGTGGGCATCAGAAACTGGAAGCTTGTACCCAAACTTCGTACATTTTTTGAAGCCTGCTGGTTTATCTGCCATTGTTAACCAAATACTAATACAGAAAATATATTTTTTTTTCAGTAGGAAAAAAGAGAGAGAGAGAAATACCAACTACGGTAACCAAGCTACAAGTGTCATAGAGGGAAGGGAGATACTACAAATAGTATCTAAGATGTACATAAAAAATTGTACGATAAATGAAAAAAAAAACAGAAGAAACAACAGGAACTTTAAAACAAAGGTAAGGAATAGTAACAGAAAGAGGTTTTTAAGAAAAAATTGGAAAATATCTCATTTATCTAGCTCAAGAAAGAGACGGAAGACCACATCTTCTGCTTGAAGTGGCAAATGAGATCTGAGGTAATTGGGGTTGGTGCATTATGGGTAGGGGAAAAGCTCGAGTGTTTTTGGTTGCAACGAGCTTTAACCACAGCCAAATCGGATCAGAACCCATCAGTTGAGGACAGAATGAAAATTGACAACATCAGATATAAGGGGATTATCTCGATAATATGCAAGACTTTAGAAAGATTGCTGTTAAGCAACTGTTTTTAATTAATAACTCTAGAGCACAAACACATTTAGCACAAATTCAGGCAACAGAAAGTAGAAAGGGCTGTCATCAAGCTTAGGTAGCCTACCACAAGGAAGATAACAAGGGATCCTATAGAAGTATTAGAAATATTTTGGAACTTTTACTGAAAGTCTGCATAAAGCAGTGAAATATGGAAATCAAGAAAAAGTAAGAATGGAAATGTTTACGAAATAATTAAATATGCCAACTTTAGATGTAAAAGAGGCTCAACTACTAACAGGACAGAAGGAGAGTAGATAAAAATGGTGATGTATAACTAATCTACAGGAAAATCACCAGGAACAGGTGGTATTCCTGTGGAAGTTTAGATGCTAGTAGGGAAAATAATGATAAAAGATCTGGAAGGTTTTAACAGTAATTTAAGAAGAGGAGAAGTACCAGCATTCTGGAAGAAAGCAGTGGTAACTGTAATACCTGAAGATCCATCACATACAGCTTCATACAGGCCCATTTCAATACTAAACCACAATTATAAAGTGTTTATGTCTATATTGGCTAAAAGAATGGCAAAAGTGATGCAAAATTGATAGGCATCGATCAATGTGGTTTTGTGGAGGGAAGGCAAACATTTAACAACATTAACAGAACACTGATGATCCAGAGGGAAGTAGAATGTAAGAAAATACCACTGTTGTTGGTAGGTCTTGATGAAGAAAAAGCATTTGGCAGAGTAAGCTGGGACTTTATGAGCAGAGCAATGGAAGCATTTGCATTCCCTGATAAAATTATAAGGCTGATTAGGAGGATATATGAGGGAACGGACGCAAAAATTAAAGTGGCTGGGGTCCACTCTGATAATCTCTGCTTGAGCAGAGGAACCAGGCAGGGTTATCTTCTCTCCCCTTTGTTATCTGCATTATATTTAGAACCACTGATAAAGAAAATAAGTAACTCAGAAATTGAAGGATATAATTGGTATGGTGGTCAAGAAAAGCGGGTGCTATTTGCAGATGACATTATTTTACACCTGACAAAACCAGAAAGGAACATTACAGTATGTGGAACATATTGAGACAGTTTCAAATTTTTTCAGGATACAAAATTAACGAAGTTAAAACAAAGGCAATAGCGGTAAATTATGTACCACATACAAATTGGTTCAGCAATATCCATACTTATGGGGACATGATAAAATGAAGTACTTAGGAGTATTGATTAAAAATTATTCCAGTGTAGCAGCTAAGGATATGTGGGAAGAGACTAAACAAAAAATAATAAACTGAGAACATGGAAACTCTATTATATGAATTGATGTAAGATACAAGCAGTTAAAATGTTTTTAGTCCTTTCAGTATTATACACAGGTCAGGTATATTTTTATCAACCGGAGAAGTTGTGAATAGCAATTAATAAAGAGCCGAAGGAATTTATCTGGGAGAGAAACACGGCAAGAGTCAGGTGGGATAAGACTATTCTACCAACAGAAAAGGAAAGAATGGGATTACCTGATCTGAAGGGGTAATTTCAGAGCAACGCATCTGACGCTCCTATACATAGCACAAGCAGAAAACTATTAATCACAGTGGAAAGAGATGATGCAACAGAGGGGAAGCTCAAGAAACATGGAGACTGGGTTTTGATGCAGACCTTTAAGGAGAATAACAATAATCATACAGAATATGATATTCATAAAGTAGCAGAAAGCATTCTGAGATCTAAGCCAATATAGGAATGAAGAAAGGAGATTCTGCCAATACGGATGACTGCAATTAGGGATACAGAGAATAGGCAAGAGGAGGGCTGGAATTTACTGGAGAAAACTGGCAAAGGAACCAAGGCATAACAAAAGATAGAAAGGTGATAGAATGGGAAGACGCGAGAACTTATTTGGACTGCAGGTTAAAGATTGCCTTCCCTATCAAGGATTGATATCAGAGTATAGGCAAAGAGAAAGAAATAGGGGGTCCTAAACAAAAGACCAACATTGACAGCTTTTAGTAGAATCTAGAATAGAAGTTGCCATTAAGAAAGGAATAATTAGTATAGCATATAAAATATTGCACAGCTACAAGAATCAGAGGAGGTTAGAAAGGATTGGGAAGAGAGACTAGATACACAATTCACATAAAAACAATTGGGGATATATGTACATCTCTCAAACATGCAACAAAGTCTAGAAGATTTAGTATCACTGCTTGAAAGTGTTTACATAGGTATTTTTATACTCCAAGTAGACTCCAAAGAATGTTTCCTCAGGTAGACAGGAAATGTTGGAGGTGTGATGGGACAGAAAGAAGTAACTGGAAACATTTTCTGGAACTGTAATGACTTGGCAGACTTTAAAATTCCCTGCAGACTGCTCTGTCGGATATGCTGAGTGAGCAAATTTATGTAACTAAGGAAATGATTTTTGGAGCTACAATACTAAATTGGAATTGCTTAGACATAGTAAGGCCTTACTGTGTCTAATTATGATGGCTGTCAAAAAAGCAATTAGTAGAAAATGGAAATCAAAGTCTAAACCAACTTTACTAGAAGTAGCGAAGATAGTAACAGAGGTAAAACAACTGGAATTGAGATCTTTAGAAAAGGGTAGGAGCAAATTACACAGGAAAAAATGAGAAGTGTGGGATCAATACATGCAGAGGAAGAATGAGGTTTAAAAAAGGAAAGACTTCAATGAGCTATGTAATAGCTGACTGACAATGACTGGATATATATAAGTAACATATAATTTCGCAGCTACAATTGTGCCAGCATAGTTTCTAATGTATAATGTTTGCAAATGAGATTGTGTCAGTACAGTCTAGTTTCATTTATATAAATGTAAGATTGCCTATATCATACATATTAATTTAATAAGGATGCTTCTTGATTTAAAAAAAAAAAAAAAAGGCCACCACCTTAGGTATTAAAAAGGGTTTGTGCATAAGGAGACCCTATCCTTATGGAAAGTTAAGCAAGGAGATCTTGAGGAGAGGGCCTGGAATTCAGATACTCGTCCAGCAGAGGTGATGGCGACCAGAAAAACTGTATTCCAGGACAAGAATTTAAAGTCTTTCTTAGCCGAAGGTTCAACTGGAGGTTGGGTTAGTGCTTGCAACTGAATAGTCAAATCCCATGGGGGAGTAGAATCCTTAACTAGGGGCCTGAGTAAGAAGGTGCCCTTAAGAAAGGCCTTGAACAACTTTAAAATAGCCAAACAGGAGTGATTTATACCCGAGAGAAAATTAGAAATGGCTGCCAATTGAAATTTAATAGTAGAATAACTCATCCCACTGTCAAAAATGGCAGCCAGAAAATCAAGTGCAGAAACTGGAGCAAAGAATGTATCCAGGTCTCTCTGAAGCATCCTAAGTGAAAATCTTTTCCATTTACTTTTGTACATTTTCCTAGTAGAAACTTTCTGAGAAGATAAAGGAATATATCAGACTGGGGAGGAAAGCCTGGACTGTCTAGCCATCACTGGAACTGTAAAATCCATACAGTCTGCTTGAGACCATAGATGTCTGGGTGTTTCATCCCTACCAGGTGAGACGGAAGGTCTGGACTTGGCCCATTATCCAAGGTGGATACATAAGTTGAGGCCACAGGAAGGGGAACCAAACTTGATGAGGCCAGAAAGGTGCAAGGAGGATGACTGTGCTCTTCAACTGGTATGCTTTCTGTGGAAATTTGGGGATTAGACGGCAAGCATAAGAGAGACTGGAGGGCCAGTCATGAACAAGAGTATCTCTCAGGGAATCCCCTGGGGAGGGACTATGGTGAAGAACCTGCTACACTTGCTGTTGTGGGGGGAATCAAAAGATCACAGCATAGCTTTCCCCATCGATGGGAAGATTCCTTCTGCCACTCTAACTGGGAGGCCACTCATGAGGCATCAAAACTGCCCTGCTTAGTCTGTCTACAAGCATGCTGGCTTTCTCCACTATGTGCACTGATAACAGAAAGCGACCAAAGAGGTCATACATTGCTACACTCTCATTCACACTCGACACAGTGGGTAAGATCTGGTTCCCCCCTGTTTGTTGATGTACAAGACTACATACAGGTTGTCTGTTTCTATAGCAATGATCCCTGAGGGGAGAACATCTTGAAAAGTCTGCAACTCTAGTAATACTGCTCTCGTTTCCAAGACATTGATGTGCAAACTGGCCTCTTCCAGGGACCACATACCTTGGATTGTCCTTCCAAGAAATGCCCCCCACCCAATTTGGGGGGCATCCATGGTCGCTGTTGCTACTTAGTGTGGGAGAACAAAGTGTCGGCCTTGAGAAATTCTTCTGAATGACTCCACTGAAAAAGTTCTTTGCAAACTTTGGAGAATCTGACTGAAGCATTCAAGGGATGCTGAAGCACAGACCAGTGCAATGATAGTGTCCAATGCAGAACCTGTACAGGAAATCTAACTAATGGGACTAGAGTTATTGTTACTGCCATAAACCTAAAGGCTTGCAGCAATAGCCTTGCCGGAGGAAAAAAATGTGAGATTACCTCTATGACCTGAAATCTGAGGGTATGAATTCTTGTTAGAGATAGTGAAGCTATCTGACTGATGGCATCTAGATGAGCACCTATGAATTCCAGAGTCTGGGTAGGTATAAGCTGTGACTTGGTGTAGCTGACTGTGATGCCCAGGTGATGACACAACTGGAGCAAGTAGTCCCTTGCTTGTACAAGTGGATGCCTATTTGTGGTGGTCAAGAGACAGTCATTTCGGTACAGAAATACCCAGAATCTCAGCAGTCTCAGGTGAGCTGCTACCAATTCTATGCATTTAGTCAACACCCTGACGGGGCTGTGGTGAGGCCAAAGGGCAGTGCTCTAAACTTGTAATGACTAGCTCCCAGCCAGAAGTGCAGTTGTCCTCTGGAGGGCTTCTTCATTTTGATAAATATCCTGAAGCTCTATCAAGCACATCCAATGCAGCAGAGGAAAAATAGACTGAACCATGACCATCCGAAATTTTGAATACTTTACATATTAGTTTAACTTCCTGAGATCCAGGATTGGTCTCAAGTCCCTTGTCTTTTTTTGGTACAAAAAGAATCTTGACTAAGTTTTGGATCTTTCCTGGTCTGGGGGTACTTTCTGAACGACTCGTTCCTCCCCTCCATCTTTTTTTATTTCTAAGGCTGCATCCCTCTGATAGGATAGTACAGCAGGGATCTTTTTAATCTTTATAGGTTCATAGGTTCATACTAGGCTATCTGCCCAAGGGCATTTATAAGCCTAGCCCATAGTTACTTGGCTTTCGCCACCCCTTTAGTTTGAATAAAACTATGCCTATTATTTTGCTGTGCCTCTGTCAAGCAGTGACACTGAAGTAATCCCTGGGGTATATCTGCGATCCCCATCCATTGGTCAAGATTCCTCTTGAACAAGGCCAGCGAGGTGCTCTGCCTCACATGTACCGGGATTTTGTTCCACAGCATAGGGAGTCTCTGGGTGATGAATCTGTCCCTCCAGCACGTTCTATTAATAACCGTGTCAAGGTTTAAGTCTCCCGCCCTTGTGGTTCTGAGGGATCTAGATTTTTTGAGGTGAAGCATATTCATCAAATCAGGGTTTGACATGGCCTTATATGTCAGGCACAGGTCACCTCTGAGCAAGCGGTATGAGACTGAATAGAGCTGGAGTTCTTTCAGTCGGGCAGCATAAGACATATTTTTGAGACCCTTTTGATAAACTTGAGAAACTGTTACAAAATAACCTCTGGTTATGATTTTGTGCTTTTGTCATGGATGCCCAGGCTTCTGGATGTAGAGATAAGTGCTTCCCTGACTGCATCCAGAGTACAGCAGGCAAGCAACCCTTCAGAAGAGCTAGTAGGGCTTATCAGAGAAGGTATTTGTGAAGCCCTGGTTCTGCTGGCCACCTCTGCAATGTGGGTGGCATCTTCTATTAGAGTCCCCCCCCCTCTGTCCCAGGAAGAACTATCTCCTTGTAAGTCCTGGAAAGAACCTTGGAACTTGTGAAAAGACATCTTTTTACCACTTCACTGATTCCAGGAGAAGGCACTCTGAGGAGCAGAAAAATGGATCCCAACAGCAGATAAGGTGTAAATGCACTTACCAAACCTGTCCAAAGCCCAAGACTCCCTATTAGAGGGGATGGACAGATGAGCTCTGTTCTGCAAGCTCCTTCTTAGTGGCTGCTGCCACAACCATGGCATCAACTGAGACTGCCTTGCTCCAGTGGGTTCTGTACCTGGGTGGAGCTAAAAACTTAACAGGTCTCTTTGGTATGATCTCTGCAGTGTCAGGCTCCTTCCATGCTCACTGTGAGACTAGGTCAATCAACTCATCAGCCGGGGGGACCACCAAAGACGTAGTCGGGCCAGCCCCAAAAGCCTCCAGAAACACTGACTCCTCCTGGGAAAGGAGTTTGGAAGACCATTCATTTCTCTACTTAAGTTCCAGGATCTCTCCAAAGAAGACATTATCAGGTGGAGATCTGGGGACTCCTCCCTTTACTCACAATCCATGTCTTCAGTGAGAGATTCCTGAGGGTAATATGGGTGTTGCCTTTTGCATGTCCTCTTACTAGGGACCTCAGTGGCTGGGGAGTCCTATGTGAGGACCGTCTATCTGAATGCTAGTATGGGGTGGCTGTCCCAGTGCCATGGACATGAGAGGCTCACAGCTTAAATCCAGTGGAGGAATACAGACAGGATCTGAGGAGGGTACAGATTTCCTCACTCTAGATAAAGAGAAAGCCCTCTCCACCATCTTGAAAGCAAAAGGCCCAGGAGAAACAATAGCCGGTCACATTGGAGCCGAAGCTACATGCATGGACAAACTCTGAATCCCCCCTGACCTTTGCACTGAGGAGGGAGTCAGACCCAACTATCTAATGCAAAGACCCAGAGAGCGAAGGATGGCTCTGACAGCTTCATAGTCAAACACAGTCCCCTGGTACTGATGCTTTGACTTCAACAATGGTCCTGCTCTGAAGAGATCAGAGTCGGTCAACTCAGGAACATGGTCGGAGTGCAAGAATGGCCTGACTTCAGATCTAACAGGGATATTCTCAAACATCTCAGATCCAAGGGCTCCGAAAGCACAGGCTGGATCGTAAAAGGAGATACAACTCGAGGCTGAGAAGGGGCAGGCTCACCAGTCCAATGGGAGATGGAGATGGAATCACCTCCATCTGGATTTGAGCCCTGAGAAATTTCCTCATCATTCTACCCATCTTTGCTTCAGATAAGCTACTGGAGGACCTAAGAGACAAGCTTGTGAAAGGTGGCCTGGTGGTTCCCTCAGTGTCTCTTGTAAAAATGGTGAATGGAGCAGAGGAGATTCTGGCTCTGGAAAAATCATGGAGAAAGAATCCAAGGAGATTTGGTATTGGAAGTGGTAGGATCTAAGGTTGCAGTCGGATCTAGTTTCTTTGAAACTTTAGCAGGAGGTTCAGGTACCAGAGCTGATCAAGGAGAATGGTCAGGGGATCATTTCCTGGACTCTCCTTCTTTAGGAGCCAAGTTATGTTTCCTTTTATTATTTATTTATTTATTTATTTATTTTTAAGGGGTGTGAGCAGCAGCCAACAATGAAGCAGAAGATGAAGGTAGCAAGCGTCTTAGCGCCAATTTGTTCTTCCTGTCACTAAATTCATGGAACTTCTAGATGGGCTGTGCCCAAACAATAAATGATCTCCTGTGGCCATCACAATAAGGAATCTTATGTCCATAGGAGGAGTATTTCTTAATGCCCATAGACTTGTCATCCATGTCAAAAGATAAACAAATGTGGGTAAAAGGGAGAAAAATGTTTTTTCAGACATACACAGCAAAGGGAAAAGATACCAACAATGGTACTGGTAAAATACCCTACAGTTGGGTAGGAAGAAGAGAGCTAAAAAGAGAGTACCAACAATGGTACTTAGAATACCCTCATAAGAGTAGAAAGTCCTAATGAGGAAAAAAAGAAAAAATTTCTGTTAGAAATCATAACTACTAGCTTAAAGGCAAAGGCGGGAAGAGATACAGAGATAAAGTATATTTGAGTGAAAAAAACTCACAGTTGCGTAGGAGAGAGAATCCTACTTCACAACCTTGCCCCACTGCAGAAGACCCACATCTGAATGATGCAGTGGCAAACCAAATGGTGATGCGTTATGGGTAAACAGAGGAGCTAGAATGCTGGACCTGTGAGTCTGGTAAAAGCAGCCAAGCTGGATCCAAGGTCAAATCTGAGATCCATCAGTTGAGGAATGAATGAAAATGACATCATCAGATGCTGCTGTTAAAAAAAGGGAATAATTAGTAGGGCATATAAATTATTGCATGATAACTACAGGAATCAATCAGAGGCATACCTCCCAACCATACTGAATGACTCATTTGCTACCGAGTTTTGGGGTCCAAATAATGGGGAGCAATGATTTCTGAGTGGTACCCCTTAATTTCCGAATTTCCCGGCTGATTTATTTTAATTTTTTTCTGGCTTTTTGAGCTGTCATCATGTGCACAATGACGTCAGCTCCATGAAACGGTCTGCCAGCCTGTCGAAATTGAGCTCAATGTGCGTGCATTCATTTCTGGCCGACCGCAAGGGAATGGAACTCCTTAGCTGTTAATGGTGGATAAAGCTGCTGCATAGTTAAGTTCCTAAGCTGCAAGGTGGTTTCTGAAAGCTGCAGAGGTAATTAGTAATTATGATGAGAGAGATGAATGCTGCTGGTAATTAGTTGTTATGATGAGAGAGCTGGTGTGTGTGTCTGTGTGTGTAAAATGCCCCAGTTGAACATACCTGGTAGCTAGAGGTACTCAGGCTGAAACTCTCTACCTTGGGTAGAGGTAACAACAGCCTAAAGTCCCTACCCACCACCACTTCCAGATTTATGCCTCTTATTTTTGTTCTAGTCCTCATACAATTTGTGGTTTGCTGGATTTTTGTGGCAAATCAGTGAAGGACTGAATTCACTAAATAATAACAGGCATTTGAATTTCAGACTTCATATTCTTCAGAAAATAAATGGTAACAGAAAACCTTTTATTCTAGCAATTTTCTAAGTTTATAAGATCAGTATTTGAAATGTGTCCCTATTTTTGGGGCTATATTTCTACATTACTGGCTTTGTCCAGTTTTTTTTTGTGCTAAAAGGTTTAGAGCTATGGTGAGAACTGAATTCTGTACTCCCCCATTACTGGCTTTGTCCAGGTTTTTGTGCTAAGGGGTTGAGAGCTATGGTGAGAAGTGAGAACTGAATTCACATTCACTAAATGATAGTAATAAGTTTCAGACTTCTTACCTTTCGGAAAACTGCTGATATGGCATAGTGGTTTGTTGCTCTGACTGTAGTGCACAGAGTCCTGGGTATAAGATTTGGCAGTGAAATGCATGGTAGTAACACAACATTTTATTCTAGCAACTTTCCAAAATTATACAAGCAATGTTTAAAATGTGTCCCTGGCTTTTGGGCATTTGTCCCCTATAGTACATTTTGGCTTTTTCCAGATTTCTTGTGCTGCAAAGTTGAGAGATACAGTTCAGTATCGAGTGGATTTTACAAGGAGCTGAGAGCTTCAGGGGAAGAGAAGTTTAGTGTTGCTTATGCAGAGTCTGCTTGCACTGTTAATAGCATAACAAGTTAAATACTTGCTTTTGATGCAGAAGGTTGTAGGTTCTATCCCACACTATGTAGATGCATTGCTGATACTGTACTGTGTTGTTGTACTTTTAAAGGGGGTGGGTGTAACAAGTCAAGGGTGTAGATACAGATACAAAAGAAGTGAGAAAATGTCATGCCCAAGGGCATTTGTGCCTCAGTGAAAAGAGCAAACAATATCATTAGCCTAAATTCAGGAACAGAAAATCAGAATTATTACGTTCTGTGCTGCATTATAAGAAAAATATTTTTAAACAAGTACAGTACATTTTCCAAAATTCAAGATAAAACAAATTTTTCCACTGCAGACAGTGGAGAAGCAAGAGTGGCTAGTTAACAGCACCTGGATTTGATGCTTCAGGATGAATGTAGGAGAGGGTCTGTCAGTACTTAGTCTTAGACTAAAAATTTGAAGTCTTAAAATATGCAGTCAGCCTAGTTTATTTTGTTGTGCATTTACAGCTATTGATTTGGTCTGATAACACAAATCACAGTAAGTCAAGCAAAAAATTGAAACTGAAAATAAGTTCGAGAAGCTGTGAAAGATGCCCATGGCTTACATTACTGTCATTCTATATATAAAGTGTGTGTGTGTGTGTGTGTGTGTGTGTGTGTGTAAGTAGACCTTTATGATGAAAATGTTCTGAATTGGGTAGTTTTGTCATTATTGGTTCATGCATTTTGTTTCACTGCCTACTGGAAAAATGTTCAAACAAAAAATTTAAAATGCACTCCAAGTCTAACAAGTGTGCTGTATTATACAAGCAATATAATTTAATAAAGTCAGGAAGGTGTATCAAAGAACACATGTATGTATCTTTCTTGTTTTGTCTGCAAGGGACCTGTGATTTGAAAACAGCCCAAAGGTAATCTTTATCCACCACTGGCCATATGCATTTTCTTTGGATGTGGTGTGGGTTTCAATGCTGTTTCAATGAATGTGAGTTTCAAGGACAGAGAAGTTTTAATGCCAAGTCTATTTTCATTGAGAGACAGTATTGCTTTGTTTAGCAGATGTCTATTAGTGTTTGTGCACTGTGCTACAAAATGTACATATAAAATCCAAATAATCACTGTTAAAGTAAAGCAGTATGCAAATTACTGTTTATGGCAAATGAGGTGAAATAGCCAGGTAATGGGACATTGGAATGGCTGCAGGGGGACTTTGGTGCTATATTTTGGTTGTCTGTTCTTCAGTTTGCATTTGAAAGCTGGTATCCCACAATTCCATTGGAATGGGCAGGGTTACATAATTATGTATGCAACTTTTATGTTAACCAGTGTACAGATTTGGACCTATTTTTCATGGGCCTTGTCCAGATTTTTGATGTTTCCAGGTTGAGAGGTTATGATCAGAGGAGGTTAGAAAGGATTGAGAAGAGAGACTGGATAAGCAATTCACAAAGAAACAATGAGAAGGATAAATGTAGGACTCCCAAATATGCAACAAAGTCTAGAAGATTTAGGAAATTTACTTGGAAGCATTTGAATAGATATTTTTATACCACAAGCATACTCCAAATAATTTTTCCTCAGCCAGATGTCAAATGCTGGAGGCTTGACTGGGAAGAAAGAGGTAATTGGAATATATATATTTTTTGGAGTGTAATGAGTTGGCAGACTAATAATTCCTGCAGACTACCCTACCAGAAATAACAAGCCACGGTGGTACAGCGGTAGTGTTGTTGCCTCACAGCAAGAGGTTCTCCTGTTAGATTCACGGCCGGAGTGCCTTCTGTGTGGAGTCTGCATGTCTTCCCGCAGTCGAGTGGCCTCTGAAAGACATGCGTGAATGGGCGTGCCTTCGCTGAAAGTTGGGCACCAGGCTGGTAACTCGGCACCATAAAAAAATCTACTGCCAATCATTTGTGGACCGGAGTTCCACTGTGGTGACCCCTAACCGGGAAAAGCTGAAAAGACAAACAAACTACCCTACCAGCAATACTGGGCGAGCAAATTGGTGAAACTAAGGATATTATTTTTTTGAGCTGTGATTCAGAATTCGATTTGCCTAGCTATAGTAAGGCCTTGCTGAGTTTAATTATGGTGGCTGCCAAAAAAATGCTAGAAAATGGAAATCAAAGTCTAAACCAACAGTACTAAAAGTAGTGAATACTGTAACACAGATGAACAAACCTAGGATCTTTAGAAAAGGGTAGGAGCAAGTTACATAGAAAAATGGGGATTGTGGGAACAATACATGTAGAATAATGTTTCAGAGGAGAAATAAGACTCAACAGAAGGTAGGAATTGATTGAGCTATTTAATGTTCAACTGACAATGACTGAACAGATTATAAGTGATATATAATGTTTGCAACTGAAAATATGTCAAATATGGTTTGTTTCTACATGTATACATGTACGACTGCCTATATCAATAGGGATAACTTAATAAAGATGTTTCTTGTTTAAAAAAAAAAAAAAAAAAAGACCTTTTGCTCCACATGAATTTCATACATTACCTTTTGGCTGTGATTGATTTTTAGAGATAGCTATAAACTGTCTACAGCATTTGTAGTACATAATGTACATTACTGTCAGAAGGAAAATATTAACCTATAGTTCTGAGGATGGTTTGCAGATTCACTCAAAGAGAAGTAACATTTTACCACTTGTTAATTAGATTGGTGTCTGTTTGGGAAGTGCATATATGTAATTCTTACTCTTTGTGTAAAGGTGTTAAGACCTTTAGCAAAAAGTTAGGTACTACATCTAAGCCCGGGGCTTTTTCAGCTGGGAACTTTTCTTAATTGTGTGTCAATTTCACCGGCTGTTACTTCATCCCATTTTATATCATGTACATTAGAGCTCTCTATTGTTTCTTTTAATTTTTCTACCCATTTGGCATTTTTATGTTCAACACGGCCTTCATAAAAACTTCTTCAAAATGTACATAGTTCATTTTTGGTGGTGTGTTTTCCAGTTCTGTGTAAAACCTTTTGGGGTTATCAATGAATTCCTTTTGTACTTTTCTTTTATATGTATCTACTACCATCTGTTTTTCCTGCTTCTGCTGCAATTTTACTACAAACAATGCATGACAAATCCTGGTCTGTTTTGCTACTTGGTGTTGCTTTTACCACATTTACCATCATATGGATTTTTGATTATCTGTTCACTTTTCTGTATTCTGCTAGCAGTGATGCTTCTCGTCTTAGCTGCTTTGTAGTTTTCTCTCTTTGATGTTTCCATGATGTCCTCCTACTTTTTCCCTTTCTTGTGTTACTCTATGTTTTGTGATTAAACTTCAGCTTAGCTGCACAGTAGAATGTCCTACCTACTTTTGTTATACCACATGAATTTCTCTTAACAGTCCTGATTACTGTGTTCATCTGTTTTACCAGTCTTCAAATATTCTGAAATCTTTATTCTTTCATCTACCTTAATATGTCTGTCCCTCTCTATTAAAGAAAGCAAGTCTTCCCTCAGATAATTTTCTTCTGGACTAACAGCATATTCTTTGTTCTGTTTCCTGTAAGAGTTGTACAGACAGTTCCAGGAAATCATCCTGTGACATATTCTCTTCAGATGCATCCTGCTTCATCTGTTGCTCTGATATGGGGAGTCAGTACCCTTTTGTTTAACTTTGCAGGCACTGCATTACAACAGACAGAGTAATCTCAACAGCCTTCCATGGATAATTAGGAAGCCTCTGGTTTTTTTTTTTTTTTTTTGATTGGCCGAGACTACAAAAGAAAAGGAAAGGGTGAAGGTAAATGGGGCAATATGGGCCTTCCACTGAGGTGACGGCCTGCTTACTATTAGAAGGTCATCAAACAAAGTCATGCTTTGACTGGACAATGAGCAATTCTCCCCAAGAAAACAGGCACTGAAGAGCCTGGTCTTTTTCTTCAAAGAGGATCACCTCATGAACACCATCCTGCACTGGCGAACAAGATAAGTGTGCAGTCTCTGGGGAAGTATAACCAGAGTCAAACTGCAATGACGTATGTCGCAGCCTGCTGTGGAAATCACCAGGTCCTCCACCCTTGTCTACACTCAGTAACGTCAATGAGCATATTCAGAACCTTCCTCATTAATCAAGTATAAAACTAGATAATGTGAAATTAATAGTTAAGAGTCTACTTACTCAGTGTGACACAGACCTTTAGACTCTGACGGCAAAGTGTTAAAATGTTCTAGTCTCTATGAACCATATTAGACTGTCGAAAACACCACACAAGCACTAGAATGCTTCATCAGCTTCTCTGTCCACCGAGGTGGTGGCCTGTAAAGGGCACTGGCCTTTTTGGGGCTGAAAGAGCAAAATCAGTAAGCCTAAGAGCAAATCTGACGGCATCCTGGATCACTAGCTCAGGAGTGAGATAGCCTACACCTTTCCACCTACAGACATGTATTTTTGAAGGGAATGGGCCTTAAGAAAAGTCCAAGTTGCTTCATTTCCAACTAAATGCATTTTCCAACACAGGAGTAACCCAGAGGTGACACAGGTGGAGGTATGGACTCATTATTACTGCCCATAATGAAGACAGAGGTCTAGAAAACATCCATATCACCAATGGGTCTGAATGGCAAAGGAATATCTTGAGCCATTCTACCCAAATGTGTGAGGTAGTGTTGGCAGTACCAAGCACATGACTGGGGTGCTAGACAAAGCCACCACACTGGAAGTGAGAATTTATGGCCCTGGCACATCTTTCACACTGAATATCCCAATGGTGTCTGGCAGCACTTTTAATACAAACTTGCACGGACATCAAAAATCTACTTCATGTTCATGCCTTGAGACAGTAGCATTGACAGAGAGCTCCAATTCAACCATGGCAGCCCCAGAAAGACAGAGTCATCAGTCAGACCCCAGTCAAGCATCAGTCCCTTAACGACACAAACACAATTCTTACAATAGGAACTCCCTATAACGGAACCAAAGTATAAACAAAGAATATAATTAGAAGAAAAAATACTCCTTTCCTGAGAAATAAACCAACACCTACCAACACCTCACACTCCAGAAATGAACTTAAGAGGTTAAACAAAGATCTTGGACAGAAACTCAGATCCTCCAAAGGTAAGCATGAAATGGAAACTACCATCTGTGTAAAACGCACCCATATTGTCTTTTGCAGCTATGTTATGGAGACCAATACTGTACCAAACTTATACAAAATGAAAACACCTACTCAGTTCGTGATGTCATAGCAAACAGACTAGCAAATAAATTCAGTTCAAACTTTACTCCACATACCATCAAACTCTACCCCCACATGCCACCATGTCCATACTTACCCGAGACCACCTTATCTAGGTCCTAAGGGCAATGTCCAAAGCAAAGAAAAGTACAGTTGTTTGAGTAGATTTTCCGTACCAGCATATGTTTGGACGATCACTGTTGCAGAAGCCTAATCTACATAAGTTCATGGGTGTGTACTAGGCTAATGGCCCTGGAGCCTTTACAAGCCTAGCCCATAGGATTACCCTGGCATTATGCCACCTGACCTTAGTTCCCAGTGCCTCTGTCGAGTAAAGCCACTGGAGTGATCCCTGGCATGAATTTTCTATTTCCCATCCACACGTGACAAAGATGAAAAAACAAAATTTTTTATATATATGTTTATATATACATATATATATATATATATATATATATATATATATATACATATATATACATATACATATTTGCACAATATTACAGTTTACTGCATTACATTTATTGCATAGGTAATTATTAATTATTAATAATTTATAATTGTTATAAGCTGTATTTATTCTGCACTTGCACTTTATGGTACATGTGAACGTGAGTTAAGTTTTTCACAGGAATATTTAAGTTGCTTTATTTTGAGTATGAATTTTAAAGTTGTTTAATAATATTTTAATAATTATACCTTACTACGACATGAACATAAATTACTTTGAGTTATATGCATTTTAATATATTGTATGTTGCAGATATTGTTCGTATACTAGGTTTTAGTATAAGTTTTTTACTTCAAGATACCTTTAAGAATGTAATTGATTAAATCTGTTGTTCCAATTAATTGCAGGTCAGGTGATCAGCAAATGACTATATAAAGCATTGGGTTTTCTTAACATGCATCTTGATAAAGCCTGGTATTAACCAGGCGAAAGCGTTCGATTTTATTTGGATTGCTGTTTGTTTTTTCATCTTTGTCACATCTATTAAAGACAGTTTTCATTATACTTCGTTGGTCGGTGGTCTTTTACTGTGGAATTATCTCATTTCTTAGTTTTTTTAGTCTGTCTATAGAGGACAAAAGTTTAAGGCCTAGGATCCTCTTTGTGAGGTACTTCTGCAGCCTCTCCAGTTGTTGCAGGTGTTTAGTGAGATACATGCCAAATGGGGCACTGTACTCAAAGATTGGCCTAATGATGGAAAAGTAGAGGGAGGCAATGACCTCTTTTTCCTGGATACAAAACCCTTAGTAATGAGATGTGCCACATAGGACTTTCTGACCACAGTGGCAATGTGGTGGTCAAAAGAGAGGTTGCTGTCAACCTGTGTTCCCAGATCTCTTATAACACCTTCTGTGTTCAGTGGGCTACCATCAATGTGGTAATTCATGGGAACCAGGTTTTTCTCAAAGGGGGTTACAAAACATTTTTTGGTATTGAGCTTAAGGCCATGGTTCTGACACCAGTCGTTGGT
The DNA here is from genome assembly GCF_019279795.1 of Protopterus annectens. Lineage (NCBI taxonomy): Eukaryota > Metazoa > Chordata > Ceratodontiformes > Protopteridae > Protopterus > Protopterus annectens. The sequence goes on along the minus strand of NC_056742.1, from coordinate 316,623,240 downwards.
CTCAGTGAAGCCTTTCTGTAGGATGTCAACATCACTCAGGGAGTTAATATTAGCTCCAAACTTGCAATCGTCTGCGAACTTGGTTAGCCAGAGTCTGTCCATGTTGGCCTGGACTTCACAGACGTAGATACCAAACAGGGGAGGACCCAGGACCGAACTCTGTGGGACTCCACTCATGACTGGTCGGCAGTCTGACATGGAGTCAGCTATTTTCACACTGTGGGTTCTACCTGAGAGTCAGTTTGCAACCCACCTAGTGATATAGGAGTTGATGCCTGGCTTAGTGAGTTTTTTCTGATTCCTAAGTGGGGAATGGTATCAAAGGCCTTGGCCAGATCAAGGTAGGCTGTATGAACCACCTTGTCTTCATTCACAGCTCTGGTGACTGTCTCAAAAAAGTTGACCAAGTTGAGTAGGCATGATCTATCCTTCACAAAACCAAACTGTGTGGGATGCAGAGTTTGCAGATTCCCTATATCCTTGTTTATTAGGTCCATGATCATGCGCTCCATAGCTTTGCATATCAGACTTGTCAGGCTAATGGGATGATAGTTCCCAGGGTCTGTAGTCACTCCTCCTTTGTGGAGAGGGATGACTGTAGCAGTGCACCATTCAGTAGGGACAAAGCCTGAGGTGAGGCTGTGATTGAACAGGGCACACAGGTGAGGTGCCAGTTCAAGTAGAACACAGCCAAGGATACTGTCAGGTCCCACAGAAGCTGTATTCTTGGCCTTGGACAATGCTGTTTTAACCTGTGTAATAGTGGGTGCCTAGCAATCTACTGGCATTGTGACTGGTCCCTTGGAGGGGTAAAGTTGGCACTGAATCTGTCAGCCAGTATATTGGCAATATCTGTTGGCTCTGTATAGGAGGTACCATTGTGCAGTAGCTCAGAGCATATCTGAGTATTGACGTGGAGATTCTTTACATAACTATAGAATGTTTTGTTGTTGTCTTTACTATCTGCTGCAATTCTGTTTTCATAGTTAGCTTTAAAGGATTTGATGAGGGATCTCAACTTTTTGTTGAGGATAAGGGCGTTTTTCCAGCCTTGGGACTTCACCTTATTCCGCAGCAGTTTCCTCCTTCTGTTGTAGAGTTTGTTTATGGCAGGGGACCACCAGACTGGCTTCCTTTTTTTGGAGGAGACTGTCTTGGTTTTATTGGGTATGGCGAGATCCATGCATTTGTGTACATGTTCGTACAGTGCACTGGTGTATGATTCGGCAGTCATGCAACTGATCTCCATTTGCATGGGCACCGTGAAGTTAGCCATCTCTGTTTTTAGGAGCCCAAAGTTAGGTTTAGAGAAGTTTTTCATGGTGGATACCTCTGCAGGGGGGGGGGGGGTGGATTTCCAAGGTGATTAGTTTGTGATCGGATCTAACCAGGGAGGACTGGACTATCGCCCATGTCAAGGATGTTGCTACCTCTAGTGAGGGTAAGAACGAGCTGGTCCAGGGCATTGGAATTAATGAACTCCAGGAAACATTGGGCAAGTGTATTGGTACATGAGTAGTTTTCCCAGTTAATGGAGGGGTAGTTGAAGTCGCCCAGTATGAGAGTGTTAGGTTGGACCCTAATATTCTCCAGGGTGCTTAGGAACGTGGAGTGTGAATCTTGGGACATGGTTGGGATCTATAGCAGGCTACGACCTGAATTGCTGTCTTACCCAATGTTAGCTGCACCTGAAGTATCTCAGATGCGTTATGTTGAGCTACCAGTCTGAAGGTGTGCGCATCTTTTATGAATATGGAAACACCACCACCTTTGGAGCTTTGGTCCAAGTTCTGGGGCCAAAAGGTGTGGAATGAATTATAGCCTGATAGTGCAGGGGTGCTTTCGGCTGCTTTGAACCAGGTTCTCTGTTACGGCACAAATGTTGATGTTCTCCATTTTAAGGAGTGCTTCAAGCGAGTGCATTTTGAGATTTAGACTTCTAGCACTGAGCAGCATGACCCCCATATTGCATTTGCTTGTAGCTATTACAGTGGTAATTTGGTCTTTGGAACACCACCTAAAAAGGCACTATAGGGGTGGCAAGAGCCATGGCCAGTACCGGGAAGTCCAGGGGTGACAGATGCAGGCCATCTCTGGCAAAGCATAGAGGTCAGTCAATAATGTCATCCCAGGCAGACAGATGCTGGATCCCCTTAGAATGACATCAGAAACTTAACCAATTGTTGAAATCAATCATTTTCTGCTTGTACTGCGGTATCATTCTGGGTGATGGTAGAATGCTGCTCAGGGCTAGGGTCATACCCATCTGGGCTACATAATCCAAGAGCTCCTCCATGTCTCTTTTCATGTAGCCCAGGGAGGTAAATCTCAGGTCATTCACACCCACATGTACAATGACAGAGTCACATTTGTGCCTGTTGTTGGGGGACCTGAGTGAGTGCGTTATGTGGCGGATCCTGGCGTCTGCCAGGCAGCTGACTGTTACTTTCTCCTTATTCAACCTAGTGAGTGGGACACCAGTGTGCCTCACTATTGAGTCACCTATGACTAGTGTGTTGGGCATGCTGTTTTGCCTTAGGGGCTTTGGCTGAGTGGCACACTGTTTAGGAGAGTTATGTGTCTCGTGATTAGTGCTGTGTTGTGGTGGCCAGCTTCCAAAGCTTTAGCTCATCTTTCACTCACATAATCCGTTAGTCAGCTCAAGCTGAGCTGACTAAAAAGACAGATTTGGGTACAAGGCCCTTATCTGCTTCCATGCTAACAAAGAGAGGGAGGGTGATCCCTGAAAAGACCATGCTAGGAACAACAAAAAATAAAACATCCACAACCTGACAAAAAACACACAAAGAAACAAGGGAGATGGAGGGAGGAAGCAGCTACTGCAACAGTGATCATTCTAATATATACTGTGATGGTAAGCTTATTACTTATCTGTACTATGTTATTCATTATTGATCATTACTGCAATAGCCTTAGCTATATGGGTAGATTACCATAGCTTACAAATTTTAGGTGGAAGGAGTAGAGTCTAGGAGCCCCTGGAGAATGGTCCTAGCAAAGCTTGATCTAGAACTAGAATGTAAATACAGACAACAAAGTTGCTGCTTCTAGAATACTTGAAGACTGAAACTCTTTACAAAACTCACAGATGAAACCAATGCCTTGGTAGACTGAGCCTTGACCCTGCATGGAATTGTTCTGCTGTGGTGAGTATAATAAAAGATTATTGCAATGCACAAATCATTAGTAAATAAGATAACAGCAATGAACAATCATTAGGAAATAGTCTGCTCTGACACAGGCTGCTGCTGCTTCATACCTTAATATGAAATGAACACCTGATTCAAAGATCTGAAATATTTAGTTCTGTCAAGAGAGTACCCAAGTGTCTGTGGGCATCCAAGGTATGGAGTATCTTTTCTCCCTTGTTTTTAGGTTCAAGAAATAAAACTGGGAGATGGATAGTTTGGCTTAAACTTGGATGACAAGGAGGGAGCTCAGGTTTTCTTGGAAGTCTCTTATGCAAAACCCATTTCAAAAACATTTTAACCGGAGAGTGAAATGAAAGAGCAGATAATGTTGAAATGGTTGATAAATTAACCTTAATGGAGAAATTAAAAAAAAAATGTAAGAAAGTAATTCACACAAATATGGTAAAACCAGAGAACAACTAGCCCTGAATCGATGTTGTTGACACCAACTAGAAAAATTTTCCATTTGCTAATATAAGATTTTCTAGCAGAAGGCCTCCTTACTCCCATTAGTACCTCCTGCATATCCTCAGTAAACCGATACCTAAACGGAATTAAGATCATATCATCCAGGCAGTCAAATTAAGTTAATTGGGGTAGGGGTGAATCAAACACCCTTGATCCTGTGTGAGTTAATCCAGTCTGTGAGGAAGCTTGTGGTAATCGCTCATGTCCATTTCCAAAAAAAGTTTCAGTTTGTATAACAGATCTCTCAACCAACTGAGAGATTCCTGACACTTTCAAAAAGTCTCTGCAAAGATAGAGAAAAACACTTGATACCCAGTGACCTGCAGTGAGATACAACTGGAGCTAGACACTTTGTGAATACTCTTGGTGCACTGGATAGTCTAAAGGGTAAGGCAGAGAACTAAAAATGCAATCCAGACACACAAAAATGCCTTAAGTATGTATAAATGGGTATATGATGATATGCATCCTTTAAATCAAGTTTTACGAAAAAACTTTAATGAGTAAGACGTGCTACAGGTTGTGAGATGACAGAATTATGAACCTGGCACTATCACAAACAGGTTTAGCAGAGCTCGATCCAGAACAGGTCTCAGAACATTTTTTTTCTTTGTCACTGTAAACATCCATGAATAAAATAATTTTTCGACCTGGGAAGGAGGAAAGGGCTGTATCACTTCCTGGGATGGCATGAATATCCCCCCTCCAGCCTTATACACTCAAAAACCCAAATCAAATACCTCTCTACCTATCTCTACAAACAAAGGTCCTCCTTTCTTCCTATACACCTAATCCAATCAGGAAATATCCATCCCAATCCAGGACCTATCATACCCCCCAGCAACAAATGTCCTATCCCTCCTAACCAACATGTCCCCACCACACCTAAAAACCAAACCTCATTTTACTCTATGAATATCAGAAGTATACTCAATAAAACAGGTGAATTCCATGCCTGGATTGCTGACCATAACCCAGATGTAACTGCTCTTACTGAAACATGGCTGAAACCATATATCTCAGATAGAGACATACTTCCCCCAGGGTATAATATATTTCACCATGGTCGCCCAAAAAAAAAAAAAAAAGGGTGGAGAAGTCGCTATTATCTACTCTGACCATCTAACCCTCTCTCATCTCAGTGAGCCAATCCCATCTTTCTCTCCAGCTGAAACTGTAGCAGCAAGCCTTAAACTTAATAACCTTACTACCATCACAGTAGTATCCATCTATATTCCTTCCAGGGGATAATACTCCTTTACTAGAAAACTTTTTCTCTTATCTCACTGAATACTATTCAAATGAGATTATTATCCTTGGTGATGTAAATATAAACTGCCTAGCTCTAAATGACCCACACTCTACCTCTCATATTAACTTACATGGCTTTACACAAATATCAGAAACTACTCAATACAACAACCCACAAACTACTAGCACTCTAATTGACTGGATGCTAGTTTCTGACCCCAATTTATATCACAACCCTGAAACCTTACTCAATTCCCTTAGTGATTACTCCCCTATAAATGTTATTAGATTCACTCCTCATACTAACAGACCTCATAGATACATAACCTGCAGAAAACTATCCAGCTTCTGCACTAATACCTTTAACAACCTTCTCTCCAGAATCAAATGGACCCACCTTAAGGAGCTCAGTCTAGATGAAGCAGTTCTATCATTTAACACTACCATTCTTGACATACTAAACTCTCTTGCTCCTCTTTGCACTATTGCAATAAAGTCCAAGACATCCCCATGGTTCTTTAAGAAAACCCACACCCTTATGAGAAAAGGGACAGGCTGTGGAAATCTTGGATAAAATGCAAACTCCCCTCTGACTAGCAAAAGTATAGAGAACTTGGAAACCAGGCTAAAAAAACACATTGCTACGGACAAAAAGGAATTTTACTTCAACCCTCCTACAGCTCTAAGATCTAATCACAAAATATTCTGGAATTCAACCACATATTGCATCCTGGGAATCCCTCCTCCCCTAATCCCCACCCAAATGGGACACATGAAGACACTGCCACTATCTTTAATACCTTCTTTATAGAATCCGTTACAAAGATGGTAAATACAAACCCTCCCCTACCTAAAGACTCCAATCACTCAGTCTCATCTTCATGTTCCAACTGCTGTAAACCCTTTTCTTTCCAACCGGTTTCTACAACTTATGTTAAATCTCTACTCTCTAAATTAAAACCATGCTCAACCTCTGCTGATAACATTCCTTCCTTTTTTCCTCCAGCTAGCAGCTGATTCACTTGCCTATCCTGTATCTATTCTGATTAACCACTCTATCACTGAGTCTGAAGTTCCATCCATCTGGAAAGAATTTTATACATTACCTATCCATAAAGGATTTTATACATTACCTATCCATAAAGGAGCTGCGGTGGTAGTGCTGCAGTAGCGTTGTCGCCTCACAGTAAGATGTTGTCCTGTTCGATTCTCAGCTAGAGCATCTTCTGTGTGGAGACATGAGTGAATGGGCGCACCTTCCCTGAAGGTTGTGCGTCAGGGCCGGCAACTTGGCACGTAAAAATCTACTGCCAATCATTAGCAGAAAGGAGTTCCGCTGTGGCGACCCCTAACCGCGAAAAGCCGAAAGACACAACAACCTATCCATAAAGAAGGAAATTACCATGAAATCTCTAACTTCAGAACTATATCCATCCCTTCACCTCTCTCTCAAATACTTGAATCATGCATACACAAGCAAACACTGCAATATTTATTACAAGATCTACTTACTTCCATTCAGCAATGGATTCTGCCCAAAACACAGTAAAACTACTGCTCTGATCTCTTTTACTAACACCATATCTCTAGCTCGCGATAACAATAAACTTGTTTCCTGTCTATTCCTAGACCTTTCTAAAGCCTTTGATACTGTGTCTCACTCTCTACTTCTGAATAAACTGACTAATCTTAATTTCTCTCCCACTACTGTCTCTTGGTTTTCCAGCTATCTCTCTGACCAATCACAATCAGTGAAATGGCTCTCAGCACTACCTTCCCATAAAAATAGGTGTACTCAAGGTTCCATCCTGGGTCCACTGCTGTTAAATATTTTTACTCATCTGCTCTATATTTCCTGCTCAGTCATCTCCTGTACAATATGTTGATGACTCTACTGTAATTACTATCTCTAAATCTCCCTCAGGTCTCATCTCTCAAACTCAAGATGCTTTTACACCAGTCGAAACCTGGCTCTCCAATAAACAATTGATCCTAAACCCTAAAAAAAAAAAAAAAAAAAAAAAAAGTCCTTCTCTTTCTCCCTGAAAATCTTACCCATTTCAAATCCACTTTTACTATACTGTCTCTCAACAAGACTCCAACAGGAGCTAAATCTAGCACCAAACTCTTAGGTGTCACTATCAATGATCAACTTAAATTTGACTTGCACAGTGATAAATGCATTAGGAAGACTCATCAAAAACTAGTCCTTTACAGAAACAGAATGTTTCATACCAACAAAGCTAAAGTAACCCTATCTCATACCTATCTACTACCTACTCTTCTTTATGGATCACAAATCCTTACAAAGCTTAATGGTACACTTCTTGCTAAACTTAACTCAACATTTAACAAGATAACCAGATTTGCTGGCCATCATACTTATAAAACTCATCACTGTGTCTCACAAACTGGCTGGGGCTACCCAACCTGCTTCTCTCTCAGTTTCAGATTATACATTCTATTCTATATAAGCCTTTCTGTTGTCCTACCCTGTCCTCCTATATATCCCACTATACTCCCACTACACCACTCCGCAGCTCTGACAAGACTTACTAGTTATCCACAAACCTAGGACTAAAATGGGAAGCAACCTTTATAGCTATCATCCTACCATTGCTTGGAACAACCTTCCACTTCAAATTAGACCAATAACTCAGCCCAAACAATTTAAATAGTCTGTAAAGGAGCACCTAAAAGTTTTCTGGTCCTGCCACTGTACACACCCCCCATCTCCTCATATATAAACTTCCTCACTATTAGTCCACTTTCTTCCTCCTTTGTCCTTGCATATCAGTCTCTGACTAACTTTCTATTCATATCCCTTAGTCTAACACCTACATACCCCCCCTTCTTCACCTCCTATAACTAATATTTAAATGGAACTAACACTACATGGCTGTATGAATATGTTAGAAGGCTGTACAAATATGTCTATTTGTCTCACATTACCCGAAGTATTCATGTTTTGCTTTTAAATAATTATAATGTGTATAATGTTGCATATATCAGCATAAATTGTAATTGCCTCTGTAATTGTTTTTACTTGCTATTGTATAATGTTTCTGGAGCTTTTCTCCCTGGGCCTCCACTGAAAAAGGGCTATTTTGTAGCTCAGTCGGACTACTCCTGGTCAACAAATGCACAATAAATAAATAAATAAATAAAATAAATAATGAAGGGCAGATGGAAATAACAGAGTCTGCTCCACAGGATTTTCTCCCACTGCCATTTGTAACCTTGATGAATTTTCTTCAGAACCCAATTGTCCAAAACTAGTTGTTGCCAAAGAGAAAAGGGGGATTCAGACTTTTTGGAAGGGAAAAGGGACTGGCAGGGATCACAAGGTCCCTTAAATAGTCATTCTGACTTGCTGGACTATCCTTATGTTTCTTTCGGGGGGGGGGGGGGTGCTGAATTCATTTTGGAACCTTCTTGCCAATTCTTCTTAAACATCAGTTTACCTGCATTTTGTTGAGACTGCTTACTTATTTATTTATTTTGCCAAAAACTGGATGAGGGATTAGAAAATACCTTAGAAAATTTGGAAAAGGATAGCTGAAAATCTTTTAAGATTCCCGGTATCAACTTATCCCACTCATTACACTTTTTGATCACCTCTGCTGCAGAGGGGACAATAACTAAATCTCTATCCAAAGGAGAAATTAAGCCCTGGAAGAAGTATCAACTGAATCATACACAAGCTTTAAACAATGAGTACTGAGTTGTACAATAGAAAATACTAAGTTATTTAAAGTAGATTTTTCCTCACAGAAAGAAACTGCAGACAAAACATTCCTAATACATTTCTAAAACATTCATAATAAACTGTTATGGCTAGGCTTGTATAGGCCCTAGGGCTGACAGCCTAATACCAACCTATGAACCTATACTTCCACAATTAGAACATATGAGCCTGAGAATTCAAAATTCTAAAAATCACAGCTGCAGAAGCATACACTTATTTTTCCATGTATTTTTTCATACTTCTCCACAATCATCTCATCCTTATCAGAAAAAGTAGGATTGGAATTAAGTTTGAAATTAAGTAAATGTTTATTAGCTGTTGGATTAACTTAAACTACAGCAGCTGATCAGGTTTGGGAAGAGTGTATAAAAACTTAAAAGACTGAGGAACTTTATACATCCTATCATCTGTTTTGGAGGCAGTTGGCTATCAGGGAACCTGCAGGCAGTAATAATACACACACAAAGCTGGCAAAGCTGAAGGAATAGGTGAAGGATGTGAAAATTCCTTCTGTAACATCCCATAATATTTTCTGAGGAACTGAGAAACATCAGTGTTCCCCACTGAAAACACTTGGACATTCTGGTAGTAGTCTCAGAGGAACAGAAACCCTCACTGGGAGAATCAGAAATGGGCCTCTCCTCAGAGTCTGAATTAGAAATCTGATGAGAAAATCCTGCATCTGTCTGTTCATCTTCCTATCCAGATTCAGACGCTTTAATCTCTTCTGGAAAAGAGGTATCCCTCCTTTTACTAGAAACTATTTTATAAGGATTAGCAGTCTAAATTAAACCCCGAGGCAGACCCAAAATATTACTCCAGTCAAATGAAATTTGAGGAAGAGTAGATACATTTAGTTTTCCATTTCTTTTTGACAGGAAAAATGGGGCCAACAGTGCTATTTATGGCAACAGCAGCTCCCCCAGGAATGGGCACAGCATTCTGATGAAACAAGGAAGCCTTCCCTGTTCCCTCTCCCAGGACTGACAAGAGTGGCTCCCCCTTGCCCACTTAGAGGGATGCCAACAACCACAGAGGACATGGCTAATACCTGCTCCATAGTGGCTGTAGCTGCTACACCAGAGGGAAGCGGGGTAAAAGATGAGTGGTCTGAGGTACTACTAATGGCCACAGCAGTCACCCACCTGTGGCTGAAGTAACGTGCTATCTTGCTGTGGTGGCAAAGGCTGTTTGCTTATTTTTTTTTCTTTTTGTGGCTGGAAGAAGGATTGCCCATGGGACTGAGTTAGTTCCATAATCAAGCCTAAAATGGTGCCTTTTCCAGGGAAAACAAGCAGCAAAACCCAGTACAATTTTTAAGTCTTTAAAATTCACTTTTTTTTTTTTTTTTTTTTTTTAAAGAAAATTAAATCAAACACAATTTCTCCACAGGAAAAAAAATGTTTTTTTAAATACATTAAGCAATTTTTAAACTGGCAAGAAAAAATAGTGCACCCATTTAAAAGTACAATACAGTCTCATGACAGTCTGTTAAAACAAACTCATAGATTTAAAGTAACTTTCCTGTACAGAAAACTGGTGTCAAAGAATTTTTTAAAATGGAAGTTCCTTCCCCCTAAAGGGAACTTATCTGCCCAGCAAAGGAATGGCACAAACCGAACATCGATCCTTGAAAGCCTCAGAAGAGTGTTCTCTTCAGCAGCAGGAAGGCTGTGAAGGGCTTGGCACCATACCTTACTTTTTTGTCAGCTCAGCTTGAGCTGACTAATGGTTTGGGTGCAAAGAAGGTGCCGTGAAGCTTTAGAAGCTGGATGGCTGTTATAGCCCTATTAGATATAACCCATATATCTCAGGCTACTGCATCAGTCATCAGTAAGAAAAACATGTACAGTTGTGTATATAAACTTACCATAACAGTAGATGTTCTAAAAGATTACTGTTGCAATAACCTAAGCCAACTCGGATTCTACCATGACGCCAGGCTACTGAGAAAGCTAAAAACTGTCTTCCGTGTTCTCTATCTATCATAAACTCAAGCAGAGCCTTGAATTTGAATCGAGCATGATTATAAAAGGGTGGAGGGGATCAAGTGGCAAACAAGCATTTGCCTCCTTTAGTACTAACAGGTGCCTAAAAATTACTAAAAGTTCATCATCCAGACCATTACAGTTGAAGATTTTTCAGGTCTGGTTTATTAAGCAACTCCTGTCTTGAGTAATCAAATCCATTCTGTGGAGAAACTTGCCCTTGCCCAGAATAAAAAGAAGATCCACTGATGCCTGGGCTTAAAATCAGCCACCAGGACAATTTCTGCAGAGTCTTTGTAGTTCTTCTAAAGTACCCTGGATATCAGTGGAAAACATGAAAAAGCACACAGAACATTCCCGTCCATGGAAATGAAAAGGCATCTGTCTTCTAGGCCCTTTTGTAAAGAATTCTGGAGCAAAGTTTTTCTAGCAGTGTGTTCTGAAGGCAGGCAAAGAGATCTACTCAAGGTGCTCCCCACAGCTGGATAAATTCTTATAAGGCTCCACAATGAAGTTTCCACATATGTGGGTCTTTCCTGGTCCTGTTGAATTTGTCTGCAATCAGGCTATGCAATGACAGAATGAATGAAGCCTGTACAGTCAAACTGAGCTGAGCTGCAATCTCCCAGGCTGCCGGAACCAATCTAAAAGAAGGTAGAACTTAATACTCCCTTGTAAAGTTTTCATGGCATATCACTGTAGTGTTGTCTGAGGACTCTTGTAGAGGCTTTAGGGACCACAGAGAAGGCTTTCAAAGCAGTGATCACTGCCAACATCTCTTTCTTGGACATTTATGTGCTTTAGTCTTTCTGAAGGGTTACACAGAGCTTGCACTTTTAAACTCTGAAATCCATATCCTGCATCAAGTCAGATGCATCTGCAGTTACTGACTGTATGAGGGTCAGAAAGGAGAGTGGGAGACCTGAAATGTAAGAAATTTGGTCTATCCACCAAGGAATATACCTTTTCATGAATCACAGAACTTAGATCTGAAAGGACAAAGGGTACAGATGCTGAATCCAGACTGATACAAGGTGTCACTGTATTTTTCTCATGTGGAGTCTAGCCAGGGGATGCCATGTAAGCAAATATTCTGAGAAATTTCTTTGCAAATGTCTGGCTTTCGTAAAAAAACTCAGGAAGAACTACTGGCATCTCTCTACTTTGTCTGGAGGAAGAAAGGCTCTTCGCAGGGCAGAATCCAATAGACATCCCAGAAATACAATTCTGTGAGAAGACTTCTGAAAGTTGATTTGAAAACTCAGAATGAGTAGAAGATTGTGGACTTGTACAAACTGTAAGAAGAGTCTGCAAAGATTAAAAGAATCATCTAAATAAGGAAAGATGCGAATGTTGTGAAGCCCACAATAAACAAAGACTGAAACAAGACAATGCGAAAACCCTTGGAGCTGTGTAAAGTCCAAAGGGTAAGAAAGAGAAATGATAATGTAACCCAGACGTAAAACACACCTGAACTGCTCACCAACAGAACATGATGACAGGTGTCTTAAATCTAGCATTAACATGAAAGCTAGAAAGGAGTGACGGGCTAATATTTTGAACTTGACAACCTTGATATAAATATTTAGAAAGGAAAGGGCCATTATACGTCTACAGGAACCTTTCCATTTTCTTACCAGAAAAATCCTCAAATAAAATTGTTTTTCTCAGAAAGAAGATAGGACAGGTTCTTAAATTTCCCTGGGCTAGCACATGGTGCAGAAAGACAGAGAAGGGAGGCTATACTGCAACAGTGATATATTAGAACATCTACTATTATGGTAAGTTTACTTACACAGCTGTACTGTAACCCTGCTGGATTACCTTCAGAACCTGTCTTTAAGAATGTGGTGCAACAAAGATAGACGAAATATCTGAGCGATGGAGAGTTTGCCAAGGTGGGAGAAGGGAGAAGGGAAGAGTGAACAAGCAGACATTCATGCTGTCCTTCAGCTTTTGAGGTTTTACTTCCTTTTTATGAGTCTCCTTGCCGTCACTTTTTAAAATTCTGTTTGCTGGTACCTTTCTACTTAAACGACTTACTGAGAAAGCGAGCTTAGGCAGAAGAGAATTTTTTTCTTTTGGAAAAGGGAGGGTTGAAAAATCTTGAGTTACTCCATGTACTAACTTTCCTCTTTCATCACACTTCTTTGACACCTCAGCTGCAGAAGGGCCAAACTGAAACTCCTCTTCAGTTTTAACATCTTCAGGAAGATTTTGAGAATGAGAAGCTAATCTTCACAATACTGCCCCAAAAGCAGAAGCTCAAGGAGGAATCAGTAACATCATAAGCACACTTAAAAATGTGCTTAGCCACTTGAGAAGCAGATGTAATAGAGGCAAAGATTTTTTTTTTTTACCTCAGAAGAGGGAAGGTTAACTACTGACTTCTGTATGCTCTCAAAAGAGAACAGTAAAAACTTTGGCATATGAGCTTGACAGTTTTAAATCATGAAAGTCAAAGTACTATAGGGATACAATTACTCCCCAACTTATCCACTGCCTTCTCATCCTTGTCAGAAGGAATGAAATTATCAGCAGTAAAATGTTTTGCAGTTGCAGTTTTGGATAAAGAATTCACAGCTGGATCAACTTTACAATTTGAAAACAAATGCTTATGGGACTGAGGTACACTATAAAACTTGTCAGATGTCCTAGGAGCAAGAGGTTCACTATCAGGCAAGCTGAAAGCTGTGAGAACATTCTTTAAATCAGGCAACACAAAGGAATCAGAGAAAAAATTAACATTCCTGCTGTAACAAATCACAATACATTTTCTGTGCTACAGGAATTTCATTCAGCTCCCAATGAAAATCCTCATTCATCTTATAAAAAGTTTGTGAAAAAGTTACATTTTCAGGAGGGAAATCTGAAACCATACTTTACTCAGAATCAGAGTGTTAAAATTGTGAAGAAATTCCTGAGGTACATCCTTCCCCTGTAATGCCTGCTCTTCTGACTGAAAAACTATGTCAAAAAGAGAGGGAACGCTACTCCTTTTCTTGACTGAGGAAACAAAAGGCAAGGAAAAAGCACTCGTCATTTCCTTAGTAAATCCCAGTAAATACACTCTACCTATAAAAACAGTAACAGAAGACTGGAAAGAGTTTTCTCACTGTGTTCCTTTTTTTGTGTAACTGCTTGAAAAGGACAGATTGTCTGCCGGCATACCAGTCCTAGGAACAGGTCCTGTGTATCCCAGAACCTTCACCAGCCCCTTTCCCTGAAATCCACAAGAGTGGTTATACCTTTCTCAATGAGGGCATACCTATACCTACAGCTGCAGAGGACATGGCTGTTCATCTGGTCTTTGGTGGCTGTTTACACTAATCTATGTCAAAGCATTGAACAGGCAAATTGTCGAAACCCATATGGTCAAGACCATATGGCCAACAATTTCATCTGTCAACAAACACAAACCCAAACAAGACATACGTTGCTTTTGCAAGCCCCCCCTGCACCCCATGCAAATTCTAGATACCAACTCAAACTGCACTACACTGGGGAAAAGGCCTAATTCTCTGATTCTTAATGGATGGTGATCTCAGTCAGAACGGTTTGACAAATTAAATTGTTTCAACAATTTGGCCATTTGATACTTTGACAGACTCATTTACACTACACCAACAGGACCCGGGGAAAAAGATAAGTGAAACGATTAACAACAAATAGCCACAGCAGACTCTCTCAACAGCAGCTAAGGCACGTGAGACATACTAAAACCCAAAGATTCCCAGACACCTTTTTTCATCCTCCAGACAAGAGAAAGTGAAACCTCAAAGACCGAGAATAGCTCCACAAGCTGAGAAAGAGATCTCAAAAACAGACAGCAAAAGCTGAATGAGTCAGTGCAGTGTACAGTAGAGAACAAATGGATCTGAGTTACGTAAACAAATGACAGTCCCTCACAAGCACAAGATCCTGTTCCCAGTACTTAAATATAGAAAACTTGAATAAAAATCCTGTCAAAAAATAGAATTTTTCTCTCAAAATAATCACATAAGCATTTACACATGCACTCCCTTAGAAATGCAATGGCAGTCCAAAAAAACAATATAATCTCCTTGCAAAACCATATATTCCAGTCACAAAAACACAAGTTTTCCATGGAAAAATAAAAATAGTGGAAGGTTTTCCTTAACAGCAGACTTATCTGCCCAGCCCTGAAGGATATCTAGCAAGCAGACAGTTCCATGGGGCTTGCTGAAACAGTGCTCTTCGGCAGAAAAAAAGCTCTGAAGTTGTTTCTTCTCTAACTGTCCTTGTATGGAGCTCTGCTCAAGCTCCTGAAAGTTGCAGTGTGTGGAAGGCACCCTTTAGCTTTGAAAGCTGACTGGTCCTCAACGGATAGGACCCATTTAGCTTAGACTATTATAACAGTGCTCTGTGGCTGAACATCACCAGTTCTATGGGTCCAGACAATTTGCCTGACTGCTTTCCTTTTAGTATGAAGCACAGTCTCACAAACTTTCAACTAGCTTTCTTCAGCATCAGACTTGAAATTGCATTGTGCCAGATGTGTGGAGAACAGCACAGCTTACCCATCCAGAAGGGTGAGCCCACCATAGATCCTAGCAACTACAGACCAATAAGGCAGTGCATCTTTACAGAACTCAAAGATATCGAACGCTTACAATCCCAGTACCAAATCAGTTTAGGATTATAAACGGAAGATCCTGCTTACTAAACATAAGAGTTCTTTGAAGAAATCAATGAGGTACTGGTTGTGGGTAAAATGGTACTTTTTACACTGACCAGAAAAGACTTTTGATAACATTCCACATTCTTACAATACTGACAAACTCAAAGTAAAGGCAAAACTTTATACAACCTAGTGGACAGCAAACTAGTTAATTGAAAGAAGCCAATCAAATCAGGGATGGGGCATGCTGTAATTTAAACGGCTCATTATTAGCAGGGTCCCCAAGGATCAGTGCTACTGTAATTTCTATTTGGCATTTACAAATCTGAGGTTTAAAGGTCTGTGGCTGACCAAGTTTGCAGATGATTGTAAATGTGAAGCTATTATCAACTCTCCAAAGGACTCTCAGATTCTCCAAGAGTGGCTATCACATACAAACCTATGCTGAAAGGACCATGACATAAAGCTAATGCTGAATTCTTTCAAGCTTATTTTCTCAATTCAAGAACCTGCCCTTGCCATGACCCTACCTAATCTTCCTTCCCTTTATGTACCCTCAAAAGGACCATACTTAGTACCTCATTACACCTCTCTCTCTCTCCAATGTGTCTACTATGCATTTGCACAATTTTATACAAAGAAAAAATGTTCATTGTTGACCTATTGAACTCTACCAATGTAAAATTGTTACTTAGCTTCTTTTTAATGCAACTTTAAATTTATGTATGTATTCCAACATATGTGAATCGTTTTGCTATTTGTTTTAAAATGTATCACTGGAGCTTTTCTCCTCGGGTCTCCACTGAAAATGGGCCACAAGCCCAGTTGGACAAACCCAGTTAACAAATGTTAATAAATAATTCTATAGTACTGTGTCCTTTGGGAAACATGAGTACCACATAAATATGGACAATATAAATGTATTATAAATATGGACAAATATAAACATAGAATACCACATAAATGATAGCCCCCCTTAAAAGTAACATGGTGAAGGACTGGTCAATTTTGCAGACAATGCACTGTCCTGTGACCACCTTTTATTCACTGTTGACAGAAATTCATTTGATCTAGTCAAGCTGATTATCGACAGTGTGTTTTCTAGTGCCAACAAAGTTGTCATTTCTCTTTACTCTTCCCTCATTAGGCCCATAACAGAATATAATGCTAGCTTTGGTTAGCATCTGACAAACACATGACCCAACTTGAAAACTCCTGGGCTTCATTAGCAACAGGAAAAAAAAAACATAACTTCAATGTGCTACATAGATAATCCTTAAGAGTTATCTGTCATCTTCTTTACACACAAACTCATAAATGGTGACTTCTGTCTTGCGTACAAAGCCTCAAGTGACCCAGTCCTCCTACACAATCACAAAATTTATAACACCATAAATGCCTGCTCAAAAAACCTAAATCTCCACTGTAAAATAAACAGTACCTGCTGGCAGGACAGAAAGTTCTCTAAAAGACTTGGTCTCTTCTGGAACAGACTTCTACTTTCTACCAAGCACAGTAGCTCTCTAACTCAAGACAAATGGATGGGTAGTCATAGATTTACCACAGTAATGATACCTCTATCACTCAGAGAAAGGGGGCTAAACAGTAGAATTTGTAAGGGCCAGTCTAAAAGTGGTCTATACAATCAACAGCCTAGTAATTACCTTTTAAACCAATGAATTCTCAATCAGTGACTGGATTACTCAAGAGATTCATTTAAGGGATCACACTGGTTCACTATAGGTTTCAGCTGATTAAATGGTGATAGGGTGGAAAAAAGAAACTTGGCATACAACCCCAAGAGTGGGAAATGAGGATGCACTTCCCCGATCCAAAGAACCTAAATCAAAGCTAAAGAATGGTTAGGGATCAAGCCCTCACCATTCAAAGGTGAGATCATACCTGCAGGATGAAATGGATGTGAGAACTACACAAAAGGTGTTTAGGCCTGCCCATGCTTTCTTAGTCTCAATGTAGCAATGATCCGACTTATAATGCATATGCCTGTCTGCAAGGAAGTTCCGCTAAGTTATCTCCAAACAACAGCTCTCAACCACTGGCAATTTTCAAAAAGGCCAGTGTTTTTTTTTCTCCTAAAACATCAAGTAGCCAGGATAAATTTCCCTCGCTTGTGGCAGCTCAAGCAGCATGTCCCCCCTCTGAGACAAAAAAAGAAAAACCACCACAGCTTTTCACTGGTAATCTGATGTACACATGGACATGTTTTTGCGATTGCAATGTTTAGCCACATGAATGCAGGGCTTTAATGATGACAACAAGGATAGTGATATGAACTATGCAAATGACAAAAAAGCAGCAGCAGACTCTGGAGATGTACAGGGTTACACAGCCAGTGCACTGCATTATGGCAGGTGCCGGTGTGTTGTGGATGTCCTGACTGCAGAATTTTACATGGGAAAAGAGTTGTGACTGGAGGAGAAAAATACTCATCTAATGGCCTACAATGACAGTTAAATGTTGTTAGATCAAAAGTAATACTGCTACAGAATGGATGTCTGATTACAAACCAATTATTTGTTTTAAACTCTCAGACAAATATGACTGGTGCTTTTTTACATAGGTTCATACTAGGCTATCTGCCCTGGGGCAATTATAAGCCTGCCTAGCCCGATTCTGTATGGCTTACGCCACCCCTTGATTTGAGTATACTGTGCCCTTTTTAAGGTTTAGTTTACTGTGCCTCTAATAGTGACACGGGAGTAATCCCTGGGACAAACCTACAATCCCCCATCCACCTATCGAGATTCTTCTTGAAGATATTCAGTGAGGTGCTCTGCCTCACATGAACTGGAATTATATTCCAGAGCGAAGGGAGCCTCTGGGTTATGAACCTGTCCCTCCAGCAAGTTCTATTTATTTCTGTGCTGAGGTTCAAGTCCCTCGAGCGTGTGGCTCTAAGGGATTTAGATTTACTGAGGTGGAGCATGTCCATTAATTCTGGATTTGACATAGCTTTGTATGCCAGGCATAGATCGCCTCGAAGTAGGCGGTATGCAACTGAGTAGAGCTGGAGTTTTTTTTAACCGAGCAGCATATGGCATCTGTCTGAGACCCTTAATCCTCTTGGTGAGATACTTTTGGGGTCTTTCTAATTGCTGCAGGTGTCGGGTAAGGTACATCCCAAAAGGGGCATTGTATTCTATGATAGGCCTGATGAGGGATGAATAAAGGGGCACGATTACCTCTCTTGATCTAGATGTGAAACCCTTCGTGATGAGGTGGGCTATGTAGAAGGTCTTTCTAACCACTTTGGCAATGTGGTTTTCAAAGGAGAGATTGCTATCAACTTGGGTCCCCAGGTCCCGGATAACTTTCTCTGTACTTAATGGGTTTCCGCCTATGTGGTAATTTGTGGGCACATTGTTTTTGCCAAAGGGTATGACTATACATTTTTTGGCATTTAGCTTTAAACCATGGCGCTGGCACCAGTTATCTGTCTCTGTGAGACCTTTTTGAAGGATGTGTGTGTCAGCTGGAGAGTTGATTATGGCACCCAGTTTGCAGTAGTCTGCGAACTTGGTGAGCCATAGTCCTCCCACGTTTGCCTGTACCTCGGAAAAGTATATACCGAATAAGAGTGGTCCCAGGACAGAACCCTGTGGGACGCCACTTGTGACCGGTTTCGAGTCTGACATGGCTCCAGCAACTCTCACTCTGTGGGTTCTGTCTTTGAGCCAGTTTGCGACCCATCTTGTGACATAGGGGTTTATATTTAAGCTGGATAGCTTATCTATGATGCCTGAGTGGTGTATTGTGTCAAATGCCTTTGCAAGGTCCAGATAGGCTGTGTGGACTACCTGCCCTTCATCTATGGCTTTGGTGACTGTTTCGAAGAAGTCAACCAGGTTCAAAAGGCAGGATCTGCCCTTGACAAAGCCGAACTGGGTAGGATCTAGTGTCTGTAGGTCCCCAATGTCTTTGTTTATGAGCTCCATGATGATCCTCTCCATAGCCTTGCAGACTAAGCTAGTCAGGCTTATGGGGCAATAGTTTCCAGGGTCCGTAGAGGCTCCACCTTTGTAGAGTGGGACCAGTGTTGCTGTACGCCATTCTGTGGGCACATATCCTGTAGTGAGGCTGAGATTGTATAGCTGTTTTATTTGAGGGATTAGTTCCTATTGGAGTTCATGTAGGACGCAATCTGGGACGCCATCTGGTCCCATGGAAGCAGTGTTTTTTGCTTTGGAGAGGGCAGCCTTCACCTGAGCATCAGAGATATTTGGGAGGCAGCCCTCTGCCGGGATAGATACTTGCTCTTTTGGGGGGGAGGGGTGGAGAAGTTTGCAATGAACCTGTCTGCCAGGATATTGAAGATGTCTGTGGGTTCAGTGTATTTTTTGTCGTTTAGAATCAACTCAGAACAAGTCTGGGAGTTGCATCCCAGGTTTCTAACATAACTGAACAAAGCCTTATGATTGTCTTTGATGTCCTGTGCAATTTTTCTCTCGAAGCTGGCTTTGGAGGATTTTATGAGGGATCGTAATTTTTTGCTAGTACTGAACAGAGATGCCTTCCCTATTAGGGATTTTGCTCTATCATGTAATAGCTTCCTCCTTCTGTTGTACAGTTTATTTATGGCAGGGGTCCACCAGACTGGACGCCTGCCTTTGGATGATTGGGTCTTGGTTTTGTCTGGGATAGCATGATCCATGCATTCCTGGAGATGTCCATAGAATGCGTTTATATAGGATTCTGCAGTTTGGGCCGTAGTTTCGACTGGCCCTGGGGCCTTGAAGGATTCCACTTTGGTTTTGAGAAGTGAGAAGTTCGCTTTTGAGATGTTTTTCACTGTGGTTTTCTGGGCTGGGGGTGGTGTCGGGATGTGGACATCCAGTGAAATTAGTTTATGGTCTGATCTTACCAATGAGGGATATACTTCTGGTGTGGAGCATAGAGTCCCCATGTTGGTAATGATCAGGTCTAGTATGTTGTCCCCTCTTGTGGGAGTGGTGACTAGTTGTTCCATAGCATTTGAGTTTATAATTTCCAGGAACCTTTGGGCTAAGGTGCTGGGGCTTGAGTAGTGCTCCCAGTCAATGTTTGGGTAGTTGAAGTCGCCCAATATAATGGTGTTCGGAGAGATCTTCATGTTCTCCAATGTTTTCAGGAAAGCAGAGTGGGATTCCTGACTTTGAGAGGGTGGTCTGTAGGATGCTATAAACTGAAAAGCAGTCTTGCCCACTGTTTGCGCATGGATGGTCTCCGATACTTCGTGCAATGCCACTAACCTGGAGGTGTGGATATCCTTGATAAATATGGAAACTCCCCCTCCTTTTGTGGTTCGGTCCGGGTTTTGGGGCCGAAAAGCATGATATGAGGTATAGCCTGGTAGTGCTGGGGTGCTCTCTGGAGCCTTGAACCAGGTTTCTGTCACTGCACAGTTATCGATGTTCTCCATACTGAGGAGAGCTTCGAGTGCGTGCATCTTGAGGTTAAGACTTCTGGCGTTTAGCAGCATTACCCTTAGTTTCTTGTGCTGTCTAGGGGGTGGGTTTGACTTTTGAGCCTTGCCTAAAAAAGGCACTATGGGGGTGGCAAGAGCCTTTGCCAATATCAGAAAGCCCAGTGGTGACAGGTGCAAGCCGTCCCTAGCGAAGCAACGTGGCTTTTCGAGCATGTTATCCCAGGCTGACAGACACTGGATCCCCTTTGAATGACACCAAAATTTTAGCCAATTGTTAAAATAGATCATTTTGTCTTTGTACTGTGGCATCATTCTAGGTGAGGGTAAGATGCTGCTCAAGGTCAGGGTCATACCAGCCTGGGCTACATGATCAGAGAGCTCCTCTATGTCTCTTTTCATGTAGTCCAGGGAGGTACGTCTCAGGTCATTCACACCAGCATGTACAATGACTGAGTCATATTTGTATTTGCTTTGGAGTGACCTGAGTGCTTGCGTTATGTGGCGGATCCTAGCACCCGACAGGCAGCTCACCGCGACCTTCTCTTTATTCAGCCTGGTGAGCGGGATGTCAGTGTGTCTGACAATAGAGTCACCTATTACAAGAGTATCAGGTGTGTTATTCAGCCTTAAGGGCTGTGGCTGCTTGGCACACTGACTTTGTGGGTTATGTGTTGTGCATGTTTTGTTTTGAGGTAGCGTTTGCTTTGATGTCTGCTTTGGAGGTCTCTGTTGCTTAGGTAGATTTTTATTTAGAGCCTCCGAGTATGTTTTTGTGTATTTATGTATTTGGTTCGCTGATGTAGTGGGACTATGTGATACTGGAATTGTGTTGTGTGAGGTTACCTTCTCCTCCTGACTGGTTACACCAGTTTTGAGATGAGAGAGCTCAGCCTCCAGTTTGGCTAAATAGTTGCATCTCTCACATATATTTGAACCTGTTTGGAGGAGCAGAGGGTTGTCCGTGTACATGAGACAGTTGTAACATTGCCTCAAAATTCCCAGATTCACCAGCTGGACTGGAGAGGAAACCATTGACTGACCTTTGGACATGCTAGAGTAATATAGGGAAACTGAATTTAAAATGGACCAATAGAGGACAGGGTAATCGTAGAGAGTATACGAGTAAGTAGTGCTTATGGTTTAATGGTGCTAACTTGTAGGATTACTTAATTGGACCAGTGAAGGGCCTTAGAATGAGAATATGGTGTTTAAATTGAGAGATAGAGCAGTTCTAAGGGAAAAAGTGAAGAGCAGACTTTGTGGAGCCAGGAATAGTTTAAACCCAATTAGTCGGGGCTGCCCGCTGTTGCGCTATGCTCAAAAACGCGCAAAACTGCGCAAAAGAGGGTTTTAAGAGAGGAAGATGAAGGAGTTTTGGAATTGACACAAAATGGCCAATAAAACTACAGTTTCAAGTCAGTAACCACTCCCACAGGGGCAGGCAGGCTGCTCAATGTTTTTCACTGCCACTGATCAACAGAGAGACTTCCCTTTAGCCCAAGCAAAAAATGGCCTCACAGAAACTTACAAACAGTTCAAGAACAGCAAGCCTGTAACTGAACTTTTTTAAATCTCAGAAAAGTGGGAAAAAAGCAACATTTTTTTGTTTTTTTGTTTTTTCAGAGATAGCAGAGGTTTACAAGTATCAACAAGTTATAACAGTGCAGTAAATGACCCCACACAAGACTGCTAGGCCAAAGACAGATAAAATGCAAGTTTTGAGAAAAAAATGATTTTAAAAATAAGTGGAAACAGGAAATTCAGTAAACCGCTCTAGGTTGTGCTCTAAATACAGTTACTAATGCAGAAATCAAGTTTAACAAGCCAGAAAATGCTCAAAATAGGCGGCTATGCAGAAAAACTTAGCAAATAAACAGAGGAAAAATACTTAAAATCTCAAAAGTGGCTCCTTTCTTCTCTCAGCGTTTTCTCCTCTTGGTGGGTGCTTCACCAACAGCCAACAAGCCTGAAAAGATGCCAAAACCACGAGGCAACCAGGTTTTAAGAGAGGAAGATGAAGGAGTTTTGGAATTGACACAAAATGGCCAATAAAACTACAGTTTCAAGTCAGTAACCACTCCCACAGGGGCAGGCAGGCTGCTCAATGTTTTTCACTGCCACTGATCAACAGAGAGACTTCCCTTTAGCCCAAGCAAAGAATGGCCTCACAGAAACGTACAAACAGTTCAAGAACAACAAGCCTGTAACTGAACTTTTTTAAATCTCAGAAAAGTGGGGAAAAAAGCAAGATTTTTTTGTTTTTTTCAGAGATAGTAGAGGTTCACAAGTATCAAGTTATAACAGTGCAGTAAATGACCCCACACAAGAGTGCTAGGCCAAAGACAGATAAAATGCAAGTTTTGAGAAAAAAACGATTTTAAAAATAAGTGCAAACAGGAAATTCAGTAAACAGCTCTAGGTTGTGCTCTAAATACAGTTACTAATGCAGAAATCAAGTTTAACAAGCCAGAAAATGCTCAAAATAGGCGGCTATGCAGAAAAACTTAGCAAATAAACAGAGCAAATAAAGACTCGTATATAAGAAAATGGAATTTTTAAGAGTTGGTACCTTGCTGAATAAAATATCCACAGGGAAAGTTCGGCCAGGAATGTGAAAAATGGGAACATTTCCAAAGAATGTAGCAAACTTTTCTGCATCCATTGTGGCAGACGTCACAATCAGTTTTAAGTCAGCACGGCGTGCGACCACCTGAGAAGAAATGTATCAACATAATTAAACACCAGTCTGCTTTTCAAACAAAGTATTTAAATATCAGAACTGTTGAAAACATTTATAATGCTAGGTTACACTTTTACATCTAAAAAATAAAATCCTAATTTCCAGCTTTGCTCTCTCCATCTCATGCTTCTGCGTGTGATTAAAACAGCTGTGAAACGGAGAAAAAGGCTATTCACCTCTACACAAACTGGTGAATGACCTGTGATTCGCATCCACACTTCACACAACTGTTTCAAGTCAGAAGTTTTAGAGCATAGTCCTGTAATGAAATGCTGGAATATCCTTTAATACCATCCATCCTTCAAATATCAAATCGTATATGACCTAATCAATGCTATGTGAATGTACACACTCGGAAAATCATACAATTTACTTATAAAACTAGAGGACTTCCTGACCGAGTATATTAAGTTAGGAGTACTACAGACACTTGAAAAAAGAAAACCACATTTCTCAGATAAACAGATAAATTATACGCCAATAGTTTATCTCTACCAAGTAGGCTCACATCTTCCAAAGACGTTCTTCCCCTTGCTATGCCTCTGGGCACTGGATGAGGAAGAGAACAAGATTAATGAAGAAATATAAGGGCAGAAGGTTTTATACTGATTCTGAATAAAGAAGCAAGGGGATGATTCTGGCTCCAGCACTGTCAAGCATCTTTTCATAAATGTCTCTGGAGAGAGCATTTTAAAGATAATGTGTATGCTATCATTTGTGAAGTTACGGTATCGTATCTATACTTGATTCACTTGTTGGTAATCCTTTACTGCCTATAGTTAAAGAATTTGCTTGTCTAATTCCGTTTAAAGGTAAAAAAACGGAATTAGAATCAGGTATCCACACACAGAAGTGTTCTAATCCATGCTGATGTGTGCCCCCCAAAAATAGTGCATCCTTGCCAACATGCTTATTTAATTTTGGTATCAGAAGCAGTGCAATGGTATTCAGAAGGAGAGGAATATCATATTTAATGGTATGACTATTGAATTTCTGTAAGCAAATGCCCATTTTATTTTTAAAGTTTTATAGTGACCTCTGTTTTTCTAATAAAAGCTTTTTAAATGTAAGCTGCCACACAAATCACCTCCACTGTTCAACCTGATAACCATTACTCAGCAGTCCTGCTACAGATAAGGGGAAAAATAACACAAGTTTGCTTTACAATGTTTACTGTCACTTAGGCATTTCAGTTCAGGTAGTGTATTTCTAATGTGTGGGTGTGTGTGTGTGTGTTCCTGTGTGCTTTAGAGTGCATGTGTGTTTGAGAGGTAGGCACATGTACACAAACAGCAAAAGAATAGCTCAATACTTTTTAAACCTTGTTTGCGGAGATGATCAACCCCTGGAGTTCTACAACAAGATGCTAAAAGTTCACAAATATACTTATTGAATAAAAAAATTCCTGCACTTTTTCCGCACTGTAAGATATCATGAACACTGCCACAAGCAACAGTTTCACACAAAGTGCAGCACCAAACTGACTTTATGTCATCAAGGTGACAAGTTTCATGATAAGCAGTCAGAAGTACTGCCTCTAGATGAACAACACAAAGTCTGTTTTCGTGCGTTAGGTACTTATACTAAAAATACACTGGACTCCTACAAATTAACATTACAATCAGGGGAAAGTATATACTGACGGCTGGGACTGCAATTCAGTTTTACTGCAGGTAATTTTTCATTAGACTCATGATCTTTATATGTTATTTTAAATGGATACTTACTAAACAAATTAACGTCATCACTGCATTAATAATAATAAGAAAGGTACATTATGTATGGATAGGCCTGACAAATTAGCACAATCTCATCTGAACTGCCAGTCTCCATATACAAGTTGAAAACAAATGTCCACATTTTGTGGACTAGGATCTCTACGCTAGTCACAATGGCTAAGCATTAACAAGATAAGGGAACTTGGTGGAAAAGTGGAAGAAGCTCAGGAACAGATGCAACCAGCAAGGCTGACTTTACTCAGAAAACTTTATGCCACTGAGAAAATACATGCAGGTTGTGGACTTAAGATACGTCATTAACAGTTGTCCAGAAGAGCCATAGCAAAAATGTTGCAAATAATTATCTGACAATTTAAGGCCTGCTTGCCAGATTATTTTACTGAGATCTAAATACATACTCCTTAAACTGATGAGGCCATGTAGTACACCAACTACCAGGCCATTTCCAGTTCACTTAGTTCCAGACTGTTCTAAAGATATTTGACTCAGTGTCTGAAATATGGTTTTAACAGCCAGCTCTGCGAAGCTATCTTCTGAATATAGTGATAGTACTCGCCACTCTTTTTCCTTATATGTGTTTGCGTGTATGTATCTATCTATCCTTTCTACGTGCATACATTTATATATGTGTGCGTGTGTGTGTGTGTATACATTTGCACTGAAAGAAATACAAACATTCAAAAATGTAAAATACTGAATGGTGATGAATGTTTCTTGAAGAGAAACTAACTGATTAAACTCTACATAGCTATAAACTACTAAAACCGATAAACCCAAGTATCATCCCCCAAGCTATCCCAACACTAATCCAAAATGCTGCCCATGCTTCAGAATGCAAACAAACACTTAAACCGTATCAAACCCACAAAACTAAAACTAACCAACATTCCTAGATGGTGGCTGACAGACCAGCATAACAACTAGAGCTCTCCCAGTGTGAAAACTGAGAACGTGTTTAAAAAAGTAGGCAAAGCTATATATTTCAGATAGGCTCAATAACTGGCTAGCAGAAGCACTGTTTGAATGTCAGCAAAGAAAACAGTAATCTAGAAAAATAGAACAAAAAGTTCTGAATAAGTAAAGATTTGAAGGATTTTATCTGGGAGGGGAAAGAGGGCAAGAGTCATGTGGGATAAGTTGATACTTCCAATAAAACAAAGTGGTGTGGGATAAGTTGATCCTTCCAATAAAACAAAGTGGTTTGGGATTGCCTGATTTGAAGGGGTATTTCACAGCCACACAGTTGAGGCTTCAATATATACCACAAATAGAAAGCTATAATTCAAAGTGGAAAGGAGAAACATGCTCTCAGCTAGCATTACAGGCATAGCAATTGGAAAGCAAATTTTAAGGTGATTTACAACAAATTGCTAATTTTGAAAATTTATTTGATGCAGAAAACGAACTTGACTGGAGGGAGTATTTATGGCAGGTTAAGTTAAATGTCTGCCACCCTCCAGGTTTAAACAATAAATACATTTTTAAAGTTTATTTTAAAGAGAAAGAGATTAAAGCACTAATTAATTCTGTCATGTGACTTGTAAAGTGTTTAAATATGGCGTTTTACTTTGTTACATTCAGTCTGAAGAAGTCTTTTTATAAGACAAAAGCGCTTACTGAATGCCATAATTAAAGTTTTATGACTTTATCTTAAAGCCGTTTTCTTTTGAGTGAATGTGGAAAGGGATGATGATGGAACAGGGTGAAGCTCAAGAAATAAGGAGAGACTGGGACTTTAGATGCAGATCCTTAAGGAGAACAATTACCACACAGATTATCATATGTATAAAGCAACACACAGTATTCTAAGAACTAAGCCAACACAAGAATGCAGAATGGAGATTCTGCCAACAGGGATGACTGCAATTGAGGGTAGAGAGAATATGCAAGAGAGGCTGGAATTTACTGGAGAAGACTGGCAAAGGAAACAAGACACTGGGAGCAAACAGTGAGGGAAAGGTAACAGAACGGGAACAGGCCAAAAACACATTGGGACTGCAGACTAGAGATTGCCTTCCCTATCAAGAACATTTACTGGAGAAGACTAGCAAAGGAAACAAGACAGTGGGAGCAAACAGTGAGGGAAAGGTAACAGAACGGGAACAGGCCAAGAACACATTGGGACTGCAGACTAGAGATTGCCTTCCCTATCAAAAACGGATATCAGAATACAGACAAAGAGAAAGGAATAGGGGCTCCTAAATGAAAGACGAGAACTAGTAGAGTTTTTAGCAGAATCTAGAGTAGAAGCTGCTGTTAAAAAGGGATAATTAATATGGCATATAAAATATTTTATGATAACTACAGGAATCAACCAGAGAAGGTAGAAAGGATTGAGAAGAGACTGGATAAGCAAGTCACAAAGAAACAATGGGAGGATATATGGATGTCTCCCAAATATACAACAAAGTCTGGAAGATTTAGAATTTTTCCCTGGAAGTGTTTGCATAGGTATTTTTATATACCAAACATACATTTTATATACCAAAAAACATAGGTTTTCCTCAGGTAGATTGCAAATGCTGGAGGTGTGACAGGGGAGAAAGAGCTAACTGGTAACATTTTTGGGAGTGTAATGAGATGGCAAACTTTAAAAATTCCCTTCAAGCTACATTGTCAGAAATTCTGGGTGAG
Organism: Protopterus annectens; assembly: GCF_019279795.1. NCBI lineage: Eukaryota > Metazoa > Chordata > Ceratodontiformes > Protopteridae > Protopterus > Protopterus annectens. Next base: position 316,595,393 of record NC_056742.1, on the reverse strand, counting down.
CAAATTGGTGTAACTAAGGAAATTATTTTTTGAGCTGTGATACAGAACTAGAACTGTCTAGACATAGTAAGGCCTTGCTAAGTTTCACTCTAGTAGCTGCCAAAAAAGCAATTATGAGAAAATGGAAATCAAAGTCTAAACCAACTGTACTACAAGTGGTGAATATAGTAAAAGAAGATAAAAGAGATAAAATAATTGAAAATAGTATCTTTACAAAATGGTAGGCACAAATTACATAGAAAAATGGGAACTGTGGGAACAGTACATGCAAAATAATGTTTTTGGATGAGGAATGAGGTTTAAGGGAAGGCACGGATTTAATGAGCTATATAATGTTTGATGGGCAATGACTGCATAGAAGATATGTGATGTATAATGTCTCCAACTGAAAATATGTCAATATGATTGGTTTTAATTTATATAAATGTATGACTGTCATAAGTTATAATTCAATAAACATGTTTCTTGTTTGAAAAAAGTTCTAGATGAAAAAATGTCAGTGTTGATCAGCAGGAAAAAGGCCCATGTGTTCTTGGCTCAACATCAAGATAAAACTATATCCCTTAAATAAGAAAAACCTAATCATACTTTACACCTCCTTACTCTCCCTTCTTCGTTCACTTCCTGACTTCAATTGATCCTCCCCCCCAATTTTCTTTCTAAATGTGCCATAACCCTATTTTTTTCTCTCATTTCATATTGCATTTCTTGTTTGTATTATACTAGCTTACCTTCAATTTCTCTATAAATTGGCTAAAATTTCTATAAATATTAAATCAGTCATACAAGTTGTATCTACTCTTAACCATTGTTTTCACATTCTGTATAATTTGGTATAATTACACTGTTGACATATTTATATTATTTTTAAAGATTTTATTTATTTTATTTAACATTTGTTTACTGGGAAAGTCCAACTTGGAATGCTCCAGTAAGGTGGGAGGAAACTGGAGTACCCAGAGAAAACCCACACAAACGCAGGGAGGACATGCAGACTCCACACAGAAGGCACTCCAGCCGAGAATCGAACAGGAAAACCTCTTGCTGTGAGGCGACAACTCTACCGCTGCACCACTACTCCATCAGATTTTAAAACTATTGCCCTTAAAATGTTTTTGTAATATTTTACAGCTTTTCTCTCTGTGCCTCCAATGAAAATGTTTAGGATCCTACCCAGTAGGACTTTCCCAGTAATCAAATATAAAAGACTATATAAAGTAAATGAAAAACTGATTATTTAATCCTTTTATATTTTCTAATCTGATGAACTGCTAAGTTTAAGGAAGTCAGAAACAGAAATGAAGAAAGAATGACAGACACTAGGGCATCAAATGAAGAAATATTTTAGACAACAGTAGATCCTGAAGATATAGGACAAAGGAAAACCCGAGGTGTCCTGCAATAACAGAGATGGTGGAGGGGGTGGAATGTACTAACTTTGTAAAAGCACAAATAAGTAACTGGACTGGTGTTCCACAGAAGGACTAGTTAATTGAAAAAGTGTATCAGATTTATGCTCTTAATGTAGCCTACATAAAGTCAAAAACCTTACTGGTTAAAATGCAGCCATACCAGCAAAGGAGAGATGCTTTTGACAAAACTATGGTAAGAAAATCAGAAGTGTTGTACACTGGTGATATCATGGAACTTGTAGCACTTACTATTCACTCTACATTCAACAAAAGAAGAGCAAGCTTATTCTAGTCAGTAAAAGCTGTTGTGAGGCTGAGATGAGTGTCAAACTGCTAAATTCATCGGTTTTTAGAATATTTTTTCCATGTGGGCCAAAAACATTTATGAAGGCAGTTCAGGCTTTGGATAGGATAAAGTTCAATCAGCAGAATTCCAGTCAGCATGATGAAGACGACAAGTAAAAAGCAAAAATGACTATGCCAGTGAAACCATTTCCTTTTTTTCCAAAAAAAAAAAAATGTTTTCAGTGATACAGAAAAGCCCAGGAGTGGACCAGATGAGTAAGGAGAAGCTTGGATTTGAACCAGATGCAAGAAGGTGAGGCACAGGCAGAAGTCTAGTAGTTAGCTGAATTTACTGAACAGTGGTAGAATTTGAAAAGATTAGTTGGACTGTAAGTTGCTTTAACTAGTGGGAAAGCTGAAAAACAGGAGTCTAGTTGCATGTCTGTCAGGAGAAGCTGGTACGGTGACATGGTAAGGACTGTGCAGAAGACATGGTAAATAGTGAAGTAACAGCTGACTATCAACTTCACTATGTGCTGCTTATTTATTTTAAATTGTGCAGAGTTAAATGGATCTCATTTTACTGTGTTTGCTCAGGAAGGAATCAAATGGAGGAAAAATAAATGCTAGTACAATAACGTTTCATTAATATATTTTATGTTAAACAGTTTAACATTACTGCAAAATGCAATATAATGGTATGTTTCTACATGCAAAGGATAAAAAATAAGGATAGCAATGCATAATATGTATTGAGAAATAAGTTCTGAGTGGTAGCTGACTTTATTAAGAGTAAGCCATGAAATCAAAGAAAGAAGCTTATTATGTATATTGTTATACAGCAGCATGACACAGAAAACTTGGAATTAGAAGGGTGAGGTTAAACAAAGTTGGAAGCTGTATGGGACTGAGATATCAGGGTCTACACAGTTGTAAATATGAGCATGAATACGCATAATGTGTACTGCAAGAAAAGACTAAAAGTAGTTATTTCATTTTTTTAAGTTATGCATGTTAAGTAATGGAAGAAAAGTGATGAAACTGACACATGCAAGACTACTGGGGATAATCCATAGGCAGACATCTTAGCAGAGGTTAGCTGTCGGACTTGCCGAAATAGAAACTGACAAGAGTTGAACTGATGCACTCAAGATAAGGAAGACATCTATTAAGAGATCTTCAGAAACTAAACTCTGTGATGTCCTCAGCAGAAGGAAAGTAATTTACCTTTAGAAGGGCAATAAAACCACGTTCTGAGAAAAATGCTGCATAAAAAGGGAAAAAATAAATAAAGGAGAAATTAGTGCTGAATCTGAACTATTCCCCAGCAACTTTAACTTCAAAATGTATTAAACAAAGTCAGAATGAATTTTCCCAAAGAGCTAGCTTTTCAGTCAAATTTAAAAGAGTATATGAAAGAAGCAATGATGTATCTTATCAAGCCCTGGCAAAATGCATCTTAACAAAGGTAACCTTATTTTTGGGCAGGTGCAGTGCAAAGTAGCTGGGGATTTTTTTTTTCTTCTTCCAGTTGTATGCAGTTCATTTTTTATTCTGCTTTTAAAGATCTTTCAGGAAGGGTACAGTGAAGTGATCTGTTATGAAAAATGTGATGAGTTCAAATAAATATGTAAAGCTGAAACTAAGTAAAGGTTATGTAATTCAAGTGTTACAAATTTGTGTAAGTTGCACTTACCCCTACCTGTAGATGTTCGAATTTCCTCACTGCTACAGTAGCCTTTAGGCTATATGAATTCTATTCTGCCCAGGAAACAAAAGCTTCACAAAGCTCTGGCTCCCTCTCACACCTTTATTCCAACTACTGCTGGGTGACTGATCAGCCCTGTTGACAAAAATCAGCAGTCGGAATGAAGATTTTTTCAGGACATTCTTGTCCATAAGGAGAGACTGAGAATACTCAATATGAAAAATGTAATCGTAACACATTAAAAAAAATTATATTCCAACCAGCAACTATGTGCAGAAGAAGGGAGATAGAAGGTGGGTGTGGCTACTACATCATTGAGAAATTTGAACATCTACTGTTAAGAGTAAGTGCAACTTACACCACTTGTTCATCAGTCTCACAGCTGCAGTAACTTTTAGGCTATAAGGATTTTTTATCAAAGCCTATCCAAACTGGGATAAGGAAGCATATGGATCCAAGATAACCTGAAAAACTGTCCTAGCACTGTCTGTCCTAGACCTGAAAAAGGAATCTATTTTGTAGAAGTAAGTACATGTAACTGCCTCTAGAAAAACGAGAGTGTCCGCCCCTTTACATTATGCAATCTAAGAAGTCATGGCCCTAGCAGAATGTACTTTGATACTGCCTGGAACTGATTTAACATGGTGGGTATAACAAAAGGCAATAGGCTGAGGACAAATGCTCTGTTCTGACATGGGCTGTCCTTTTTTTTCCATCATACAAAACAAATACCTGATTTGCCTTTATAAAGGACTTAGCTCGGTCAAGACAGTACCTGAGCTGCCCTAAATGTCCAGAGTTTAGAGAATCCGTTCTCTCTGAATCTTGGGAACTGGACAGAAGACTAAGAATGTGATGGTTTGATTCAAAGTAAACTCACTGCTATGGGCTCGAATGAGGGACTTGTTCTTAATGACATCCTGTCCCTGTTGAAAATCAGAAAGGGCACAACCACCACAAGAGCATGCAACTCGGATACTCTTCTTGCAGATATAGGAACAATTAGTAGTACAGTTTTCCATGTAATGAACCATAAATTTGCCTGATGGGCAGATTTAAATGGTGACTCATTTAACTTTTCCAGCACAAAGTTGCGATCCCAAGAAGGAATGACCTGTTTACCAGGATGTCTCAGATGTAAAATTCCCTTCAGAAATGGTTTTAATAAAAACGGAGAAAAAAAGAGGAGGATCCATGGGCAGATATGGTGAAAAGGCTACAAGATGTACCTTAATACAAGAATAAGAGAGGCCAGAGGATAGCAACTCACAAAAATATTTTAGAACCAGTGGTACAAAATCCCTGATGTGGCTCTGGTTATTGGCTAGGTGCCAACCAGAAAAATCTTTTCTACTTGTCAATATAAAGTTTCCTAAAATGCAGGACTTCTTGCATGCTTTACTATCTGTTGCACATCCTCACGAAAGAGCTGCCTAAAAAGTATCAGGACTGAATCATCCAGCCAGTTAGTTGAAGCTGTTTTGAGATTTGGGTGGATCATACTTCATACTAGGCTATCTGCCCTGGGGCATTTATAAGCCTAGCCCGATTGTGTTTGGCTTACGCCACCCCTTGATTTGAGTATACTGTGCCCTTTTTAAAGTTTAGTTTACTATGCCTCTGTCTAATAGTGACACGGAAGTAATACCCGGGACAAACCTACGATCCCCCATCCACTCATCAAGATTCTTCTTGAAGAGAGTCAGTGAGGTGCTCTGCCTAACATGAATTGGAATTCTATTCCAGAGCGAAGGGAGCCTCTGGGTTATGAATCTGTCCCTCCAGCATGTTCTATTTATTTCTATGCTGAGGTTCAAGTCCCTCGAGCGTGTGGCTCTAAGGGATTTAGATTTACTGAGGTGGAGCATGTCCATTAATTCTGGGTTGGACATAGCTTTATATGTCAGGCATAGATCGCCTCGAAGTAGGCAGTATGCAACTGAGTAGAGCTGGAGTTTTTTTAACCGAGCAGCATATGGCATCTGTTTGAGTCCCTTGATCCTCCTGGTGAGGTACTTTTGGGGTCTTTCTAATTGCTGCAGGTGTCGGGTAAGGTACATCCCAAAGGGGGCATTGTATTCTATGATGGGCCTGATGAGGGATGAATAAAGGGGCACGATTACCTCTCTTGATCTAGATGTGAATCCTTTCATGATGAGGTGGGCTATGTAGAAGGTCTTTCTAACCACTTTGGCAATGTGGTTGTCAAAGGAGAGATTGCTATCAACTTGGGTCCCCAGATCCCTAATTACTTTCTCTGTACTTAATGGGTTACCACCTATGTGGTAATTTGTGGGCACATTGTTTTTGCCAAACTGTATGACTATACACTTTTTGGCATTTAGCTTTAGACCATGGCTCTGGCACCAGTTATCCATCTCT